>NC_056002.1:9237301-9364589 GCF_018446385.1 Zingiber officinale
ATGTGTGCATGAAATATGTGAGGAATGATATGGCCATCAAGGGGCAGAAACCTTTTTATATCACCCGCAAAACCCCAGTAACGGACAAAAATCCTCACAAAGAAACCAAAACAACCAAACACCTGAATGTATTTTTACTAAACGAAGAAAGTTTCGACAAAAAAAAATATTCAAGTCAAGATTTGAACCGTGGACCTCGGACCTGAACCGAGCCTTAACCGAATCCAACTGACCAACTGTTCCAGCAGGCGTTTCTTATTAAAGAAGGAGAAATATTATATTTAATCAGTAGTTAATGAATAGGAAATAAATAGGAAGAAAAATGGTTGCAGCCAAAATTCGAACCGGCGAGCCGCGCCTTAAGCAGAACGCAGCCAAGCAACTATGCCAACAAAAGCTTTGCTAATTTAGGAAGGAGCGAAATATATTTATATGGTAATAGTTAATAGAATACCTAGTTATAAGAAAATAATTAGGTTTTCTCCTTCCCGAAAACTTTCTCTCCTCACGCGGCGTCGGCGCGACTTCTTCTCGGGCGGAAACGAAGCCAAGCTAGGGCTTTGTTTTCCGGCGGCCGGCCAAAGTTCTCCGAGGGGTTTTCTCCACTTCTCGTCGAGGAGAAGCTGTGAGCACGAAGAAGAGCCGGAATTTGAGCTGCCCGAACCCTAGAACCTTCCTTTCTTCTCGATTTAAATCCAAGAACACGCTGTAAGTAGCTACTCACCTGCGGTAAGAGTAGTTTCGAGATTTTCTATCCTTGTTGCCGTGAATTGAGGATTTCGAACTAGTTGATTTTGAGGTTTCGGATTCTTGAGTCTTTCTTTGGTTTTCGAAGAATTCTGTAAAGAAGGTTTTCTCTTGCAGCATGCGGTCATTTTTGTAGAGCAAGCATGTTTGTAGATCAAGAATATTATGTAGATTCTACGACCCTTGTTGTTAACATTTCATTCCACAGCTCTTATAATTAGTATTTCATTTTACAGCGCTATGATCAGATCTCAAATTTAGGTTTTCTTTGCTACCCTAATGGGCATGATCGGATTATATATAACCCTCAGATTTGGGTTTTGTTGCTAGACAATGGGCAAGAAATGGTTCAGATTTTAGATTTCTCTTGCATAGTAATTATAGATCTTTTGTTGGGTTATTGGAGCATGACATGGTTAAAGTTGAAGCATGTTTAGGATTTTGTGTTGTCTAGTAAGTTTCATAAAGGGATCACAAAAAAAAGGTTTGGCTTTCTTAAGTGTGAAGGGTCATTAATTAATCGAGCAACTCCAAATAATTATCTAGTTGGCATAACCTATTAGTTGAGGAAGTTTATCATAGCTCGACTTAACTTGTTGGTATCAATTTATTAAGGAAGAGTACGAGTCGTTCCAACTGATTATACTAACTCTAAATATTTTGGTAAAGTATCAGTTGGTGTAACTAATTATTAACGGTCATATTAGTTACTAGTATGATTAACAGATACTTAGTTCCCTGTTTATCTCATTAGTAGTGTTGCTAATATTCACTGATTACATATGAGGTGTACTCATTAAACGGTCATGAGTAGTCTAAAGATGTTTACATGCATTTAGTACGTAATATTCACATACTGAATATGTGGAATTAAGGTTGAATATCAAATATTAAGGAGCCTCACAATATAACTGATGAATACTACTTGGAGCCTCACTACTAGTGTTTTTAACTTTGTAATTGGTTTTAGTTTCATTTTTCAAAAAGTGAGTTGGATTCTGTTCTGTTTGTGATCTTAATGTGCAAGTCGAGTTGTGCCGTGAAAGGGGTACAAGTAGCTTATGTTCGGAATTTTTCCTATGCAGTCTGGTCAATTTGGGTTGTTAGACAGTTAACATGAGAAAGTGTACGTATTTAATGTATAGTTTTGGTTAAGTAGATATGCAGAATTGTTAGGTTTGGAATTTAACAAATTGTATACAGTAGCAATTTCTTTAGAGTTTCAAGTGCAGATTTTTATAAGTATTGTTTGCAGATTTTGATATGTATTGTATGCAGAACTCCAATCTTAGAATAGATTTATTAAGCTTAATATGCAGAATTTTATTAGCATAGTAGACAGATTTTTTTTTGTTTAAGCATTTCAAAGATATAATTTACTTAAACATTTCAGTTTATTTTTAAAAAAGTATTGTTTTAGAAGTATTAACAAGTATAAGAAAGATAAAGAAAAGAAAGAAAAGGCCAAGGCCTTAAGTATATCTCAAAGTCAAGATTTTAGGGATTTTAGCACACAAGGTGCTTATTAAAATGCCAAGACATTTAAAGAAGAAGTAATTAAGATAATAAGATATTTTACTTTGAAGAGGCTAATACCCGACTTCCGAGGTTGTCATTAAACAAATACAGGTGTCCAATTCCGAGGTCTTGGCCCTGGTAGACCGAGGTCTGCTCTTTTAGGATTGGTGGCTCGCTACCCCAACCTATTAGGGAACGCGTATAAGATGGTACTACGCCTGGGCCCAAGAGAAGTTGATTACTATTTTGAAGTATTATAAGTATAAACTTTTGAACAAGTAAAATAAGTTTCACATAAGTATAAAAGTATTAAAGTATAAGTTTTAAACAAGTGGAATAAAAGAATAAGTTTAAAACGAATGAAATAAGTTTCATTTTGTTTTAAATCAGCAAGTTTAGTTTTCCTCTATGCTAGCATATTATTTAGATTAGCTTGCTGTTCTTTACTATTAGAAGAGCATGAGTAGCTTTACATGTTTAGTATTTTAACCTATTTGATTTCTTTACTATTAGATGAGCATTAGTAGTTTTCAGTAAGCATTCAGTTAGTTTATGTTATAGATATATGTACATGCATATCGAGATTTTGTGAGTTAGATAGCGCTTACTAAGCAAATTTTGCTTATAGATTGCATTTCCTTTTACTACAGATAAAGGAAAGGAAAAGATATAGCAAGGAAGACGACAAGGTGGTGCGGATGATGTGTGATGTTGAACTATGGAAGCCTCGGGACTTGGCTAAGAAGTTGTTTAGAGTCATTCTTTAATGTTATTAGAGAAGTTGAGACTGTTAAAGAGTTGTTTCCTTTTTCTTATGTTGCTAATTGAGTCTATTCCGCATTGTTAGTTTGGTTGTTTCCCACTGTTGGAGCTTTATTCATTTGCTATTGCTAGAATAGTTTTTTTTAGTTGTTGTGTCTTATTACTGCGTGGTTGTGAAGTATATATACCAGCCGATGTGGCTGATGGTTTATTTTGCATGTATTGATGATTATTGTCACCAGTGCAGGGGAGACTCTGCCGAAATTTTTCGGCAGGAACTTCTTTGGGGTCGTGATAAATTTAAGTGTTGCTAATAATAACATAAGTAACACTAGTAAGTAGAGTAATAGTTAAGTAACGGTCACCCTTAGAGAGTAGTAGTATAGTAAGAAGAGTGGTCGTTACAGTTGGTATCAGAGCAGTTCCCATTCTCCAACATCACACATCAGCATCAGCCTTGTCGTCTTCAAGTAAGAAAGTATTTAAGTTTTCCTTTTATGCTTCCTTTATTATTTGCAGTATGGAGTAATTGCTTATATGCGCTTTAGTAAGATAGAAGTTTTGTTTCTCCTATATTCATATACATAAGTATCTTTAGAAAGGATAGAGAAGATATCAAGTCTTTTCTTGGCATTACTAGATGTCAAGATAGAGGACAAGACAGTGGGGAGTCAGAAACCTCAGTTAAGTAATTAGAACTAGAAGGACAATGATAACAAGAAAGACCTAAGCACGAAGGCGTTCGGGTAGTCTGTGAGTATCCAGAAGTATTTCTAGAAGAGTTACCTGAACTACCTCCCAACAGAGAAGTGGAGTTTGAAATTGAATTGGTTCCTGATACTAGCCCAATTTCAAAAGCTCCATACCGAATGTCTTCAGCAGAGTTAAAAGAGTTACAAGAACAACTTCAGGAGCTACTTGACAAGGGTTTCATCCGCCCTAGTCATTCACCCCGGGGAGCTCCAGTGTTGTTCATTAAGAAGAAGAACGGTCTATGCGGAATGTGCATAGGTTTTAGAGCGCTGAGCAAAGTAACGGTTAAGGACAGGTACCCTCTTCCCATAATAGATGATCATTTGATCAGTTGAGAGGGGCAACAGTGTTCTCAAAGATAGACCTGCGCTCTGGGTACCATCAGCTGAAAGTGAAAGAAAGTGATATACCCAGAACGACTTTCAGGACCAGATACGGACACTACGAGTTTGTAGTCATGCCTTTTGGTGTGACTAATGCACCAGCGGTCTTCATGAACTTAATGAACAGAGTGTCTATAGAATACCTTGACAAATTTGTCATCGTGTTCATCGATGACATTCTAGTCTATTCTAGAACACCAAAGGAGTATGACACTCACTTGAGGATAGTACTGCAGACCCTTCAGCAAAAGCAGCTTTATGCTAAATTCTCAAAGTGAGAGTTCTGGTTAAATCAGGTGGCGTTTATAGGTCACATCATTTCTAAAGAAGGCATTCAGGTGGATCCAGCCAAAATAGAAGCGGTCAATAACTGGAGTAGACCCAAGAATGCCAAGGAGATCAGAAGTTTCCTTGGTTTAGTTGGGTACTATAGGAAATTCGTGGAGGACTTTTCCATGATAGCCTCTCCACTAACAACCTTAACTAGGAAGAATAAGAAGTTTGAATGGTCAAACAAATGTGAGCAGAGTTTCCAAGAGCTAAAGAAGAGAATGACCAGTGCTTCTATCCTGACTGTTCCAGAGAGTGACAAGAGTTTTGACATCTACAGTGATGCTTCCAAGATAGGCCTAGGAGCTGTTCTCATGCAAGAAGGAAAAGTTATAACTTATGCTTCCAGATAACTCAAAGATTATGAGAAGAATTACCCCGCTCATGATCTTGAGCTGGCAGCGGTGGTCTTTGCACTAAAACTCTGGCGACATTATTTGTATGGCGTTCAGTGCAGAATCTTCACAGACCATCAGAGTTGTAAGTACTTCTTCACCCAGAAGGACTTAAACATGAGACAGCGCAGGTGGCTAGAGTTGGTCAAAGACTATAACTGTGAAATCCTCTACCACCCATGCAAAGCTAACAAAAGTGGCAGATGCACTAAGCAGAAAATCCAGTGCATCTCTGATGTCCTTGTCATCATTATCCCTGCCACTGCAGAAGGAGTTGTCAGATTTCGGACTTGAAGTCATTTATGGGCAACTCTCTGCATTGACCTTAGAGTCAACCCTGCTTGAGGATATACATAGAAAGCAAAGTGAAGACCCAGATATCCAGAAAATCAAGCAAGGGATACAGGAAGAAGATAATTCGGAGTTTCGAGTATCAGACAGGGGAATTCTTTATCAGGGGAGTCGCCTTTGTGTTCCCAATGATGAAGAGTTGAGAAAGAAAATTTTAGAAGAAGCTCATAGTACTCCTTACTTCATGCATCCTGGCTCCACCAAGATGTATCAAGACGTGAAACAGAGGTTCTGATGGTCTGGACTCAAAAGAGACGTTGCTAAATATGTCAGTACCTGCCTGACATGCTAGAGAGTCAAAGCAGAACACCAGAGACCAGGAGGAATGTTACAACCTCTTCCAATACCAGAGTGTAAGTGGGAAGACATATCCATGGACTTCATAAAGGTCTTCCAAGAACTACAAATGGATATGACGCAATATGGGTAGTAGTGGATAGATTGACAAAGTCTGCTCATTTTCTAGCCATCAAGGTGTCTCACTCTATAGAGCAGTTGGCACAACTATACGTCAAGGAAGTGATCAGACTTCATGGAGTTCCTAAATCTATTATTTCTGATAGAGATGTGCGCTTCACCTCTCACTTTTGGGAGTGTGTTCAGACTGCATTAAGCACCAAACTCAAGTTCAGCACGACCTTCCATCCTCAGACTGATGGACAGACAGAGCGAGTAAATCATATCTTAGAATATATGCTCAGGGCTTGTGCACTAGATTTTAAGGAAAGTTGGTGCAAGTATCTGTGTTTAGCTGAATTTGCCTACAACAATAGCTATCAGACCACTATCAAGATGACACCTTATGAAGCATTGTATGGCAGGAAGTGCAGATCACCCATTTGCTGGCAAGAAGAAGAGAAATGGAAGTAGAGTTGGGCATCCAGACAGAGATGATAGATGAGACCACTCAGGCTATCCAGAAAATTAGACAGAGAATTAAGACTACCCAGAGCAGACAGAAGAGTTATGCTGACACACGCCGTAGGCCACTTGAATTCCAAGTAGGGGATTCAGTCTTTCTCAAGGTTGCTCCTATGAAGGGAGTGATGAGATTTGGCAAAAATGGCAAATTAAGTCTTCGTTATGTAAGACCCTACCCGATTACAGAGAGGATTGGGAAGGTAGCATATAAGCTGGACTTACCACAGGACATGTCGGCAATACATAATGTATTTCATGTCTCCATGCTAAAGAAGTGTCTCCACGACCCTAGCCAAGTGATTCAGCCTCAGACAGTGCAGATTCAAGAGGATCTTAGCTACGAGAGCAGACCTACACAGATAGTGGACAGAGCAGTCAAGAGACTAAGAAACAAAGAAGTGCCACTAGTGAAGGTCATCTGGCAGAACCAGAATCACGAGGAAAGTCATTTGGGAGCGTGAGGACAATATGAGGCAGAAATATCCAGAGTTATTCTAAGTTCGAGGACGAACTTTTTATAAGGTATAGGGAATTATAATAACCCAAATTTCCTCATTTTGAGTCCCAAAAATAATTTAAAAATATTTGAAAATGCTATAGAAATATTCTAGAGATTTTTAGAAATTTTTAGAGTATTTTTATGCAATTTTTGGAGGTCGTTAGGTATTTTTACTAAACGAAAGAAGTTTCGACAAAAAAATGTCCAAACCGAGACCTTTGACTTGGTCAAAACCCGACTAACAAAGTGTGCCAGCGGTCATTACTTGATCAAATAAAGGAAGAATTTTATTTAAGTAGTAAAAGTTAATAACAAGAAATAATAGGAAGAAAATGGGTAGCAGCCAAGATTCGAACCCACGAGCCGAGCCTTAAGCAGAACGCAGCCAACCAACTGTGCCAGCGGGCTTTGCTAATTTAGGATGGAGCGAAATATATTTATATGATAATAGTTAATAGAATACCTAGTTATAAGAAAAGAATTAGGTTTTCTCCTTCCCGAAAACTTTCTCTCCTCACGCGGCGTCGGCGCGACTTCTTCTTGGGCGGAAACGAAGCCAAGCTAGGGCTTTGTTTTCCTGCGGCAGGACAAAGTTCTCCGAGGGGTTTTCTCCACTTCTCGTCGAGGAGAAACTGTGAGCACGAAGAAGAGCCGGAATTTGAGCTGCCCGAACCCTAGAACCTTCCTTTCTTCTCGATTTAAATCCAAGAACACGCTGTAAGTAGCTACTCACCTGCGGTAAGAGTAGTTTCGAGATTTTTTGTCCTTGTTGCCGTGAATTGAGGATTTGGAACTAGTTGATTTTGAAGCTTGCTGCGGTGAATTGAGGTTTCAGATTCTTGAGTCTTTCTTTGGTTTTCGAAGCATTCTGTAAAGAAGGTTTTCTCTTGAAGCATGTTGTCATTTTTGTAGAGCAAGCATGTTTGTAGATCAAGCATGTTATGTAGATTCTACAGCCCCTTGTTGTTAACATTTCATTCCACAGCTCTTATAATTAGTATTTCATTTTACAGCTCCTATGATCAACATCTCAAATTTAGGTTTTCTTTGCTACCCTAATGGGCATGATCGGATTATATGTAACCCTGCAGATTTGGGTTTTTGTTGCTAGACAATGGGCAGGAAATGGTTCAGATTTTAGATTTCTCTTGCATAGTAGTTACAGATCTTTTGTTGGGTTATTGGAGCATGACATGGTTAAAGTTGAAGCATGTTTAGGGATTTTGTGTTGCCGCCGTAAGTTTCATAAAGGGATCACAAAAAAAAAAAAAAAAAGAAGAAAGGTTTGGCTTTCTTAAGTGTGAAGGGTCATTAATTAATCAGAGCAACTCCAAATAATTATCTAGTTGGCATAACCTGTTAGTTGAGAAAGTTTATCACAGCTCGACTTAACTTGTTGGTATCAATTTATTAAGGAAGAGTATGAGTCGTTTCCAACTGATTATACCAACTCTAAATATTTTGGTAGAGTATCAGTTGGTGTAACTAATTATTAACGGTCATATTAGTTATTAGTATGATTAACAGATACTTAGTTCCCTGTTTATCTCATTAGTAGTGTTGCTAATATTCAATGATTACATATGAGATGTACTCATTAACGGTCATGAGTAGTCTAAAGATGTTTACATGCATTTAGTACGTAATATTCACATACTGAATATATGGAATTAAGGTTAAATATCAAATATTAAGGAGCCTCACAATATAACTGATGAATACTACTAGGAGCCTCACTACTAGTGTGTTTTAACTTTGTAATTGGTTTTAGTTCCATTTTTCAGAAAGTGAGTTGGATTCTGTTCTGTTTGTGATCTTAATGTGCAAGTCGAGTTGTGCCGTGAAAGGGGTACAAGTAGCTTCTGTTCGGAATTTTTCCTATGCAGTCTGGTCAATTTGGGCTGTTAGACAGTTAACATGAGAAAGTGTACGTATTTAATGTATAGTTTTGGTTAAGTAGATATGCAGAATTGTTAGGTTTGGAATTTAACAAATTGTATACAGTAGCAATTTCTTTAGAGTTTCAAGTGCAGATTTTTATGAGTATTGTTTACAGATTTTGATATATATTGTATGCAGAACTCCAATCTTAGAATAGATTTATTAAGCTTAATATGCAGAATTTTATTAGCATAGTAGGCAGATTTTTTTTTGGTTTAAGCATTTCAAAGATAGGATTTACTTAAACATTTCAGTTTCTTTTTAAAGAAGTATTCTTTTAGAAGTATTAACAAGTATAAGAAAGATAAAGAAAAGAAAGAAAAGGCCAAGGCCTTAAGCAGATCTCAAAATCAAGATTTTAGGGATTTTGACACACAAGGTGCTTATTAAAATGCCAAGGCATTTAAAGAAGAAGTAATTAAGATAATAAGATATTTTACTTTGAAGAGGCTAGTACCCGACTTCCGAGGTTGTCATTAAATAAATCCAGGTGTCCAATTCCGAGGTCTTGGCCCTGGTAGACCGAGGTATGCTCTTTTAGGATTGGTGGCTCGCTACCCCAACCTATTAGGGAACGCGCATAAGATTGTACTACGCCTGGGCCCAAGAGAAGTTGATTACTATTTTGAAGTATTATAAGTATAAGCTTTTGAACAAGTAAAATAAGTTTCACATAAGTATAAAAGTATTAAAGTATAAGTTTTAAACAAGTGGAATAAAAGAATAAGTTTAGAACGAATGAAATAAGTTTCATTTTGTTTTAAATCAACAAGTTTAGTTTTCTTCTATGCTAGCATGTTATTTAGATTAGCTTACTGTTCTTTACTATTAGAAGAGCATGAGTAGCTTTACATGTTTAGCATTTCAGTTTGTTATGATTCTTTTACTATTAGAAGAGCATGAGTAGCTTTACATGTTTAGTATTTTAGCCTATTTGATTCCTTTACTATTAGATGAGCATGAGTAGTTTTCAGTAAGCATACAGTTAGTTTATGTTATAGATATATGTACATGCATATCGAGATTTTGTGAGTTAGATAGCGCTTACTAAGTAAATTTTGCTTATAAATTGCATTTCCTCTTACTACAGATAAAGGAAAGGAAAAGATATAGCAAGGAAGACGACAAGGTGGTGCGGATGATGTGTGATGTTGAACTATGAAAGCCTCGGGACTTGGCTAAGAAGTTGTTTAGAGACTTTCTTTAATGTTATTAGAGAAGTTGAGACTGTTAAAGAGTTGTTTCTTTTTTCTTTTGTTGCTAATTGAGACTATTCCGCATTGTTAGTTTAGTTGTTTCCCACTATTGGAGCTTTATTCATTTGCTATTGCTAGAATAGTTTTTTTTAGTTGTTGTGTCTTATTACTGTGTGGTTGTGAAGTATATATACCAGCCGCATGTGGCTGATGGTTTATTTTGCATGTATTGATGATTATTGTCACCGGTACAGGGGGGATTCTGCCGAAATTTTTCGGCAGGAACTTCTCTGGGGCCGTGATAAATTTAAGTGTTGCTAATAATAACATAAGTAACACTAGTAAGTAGAGTAATAGTTAAGTAATGGTCACCCTTAGAGAGTAGTATAGTAGTAAGAAGGGTGGTCGTTACACGGATGAGGGACGATGTACAACCTAAAAGATGTGCAATCATCCTCCGAGTAATCTTTCGTTATCTGTATTTTAACTGCTTCTTATATCCTCCGTCATCAACGAGAGGGTTAAGAGAATATGCTGTCAAGATTCCATTGCATGTGCTATAGCCGTAAAATATAATTCTCTGGCAAGTAGTTGTTATTCCCTATAGGATTGTTGTGATTCTATGATAATATTGTCCCCTAGAGATAGCCAAATTAAAACTTTTAGCCGATCGCTTGTATCATGTGATACTTGTCTTTGAAGAGGCGGGAACCAAGCCCCAAAAGATCTGATCGGCACTTTGTACTGATCGACCATATGTTATGAGACGCACTCGAAATGTTAACCTGGGAGTTCGACCGACCCTATATCTAGTCGTGGGGGTGATGAACCTTGAAAATCCGACTAGTGTTACGACCGATCGACCGACCATAGTCTTGGAAGTCCGACTAGTTATTAGGGCAACCAATTATATATTGAAAGATTGTAGCAATGAGTTAGATCCCATATGCTTGACCAGTGTTAGTCTATACATCTTGGCACTGGGTGGAATGACGAGTCTCTTAAGTCTGATCGACTCTAGGGTTGCCTGATCATGTGCTCCGGATAGAAGCTAGGTCTCATAAGTCCGATCAATCTTTTGATCAACCGACTATAAACTGGATGTCTAGACACATGGAGTACTATATCCCTCCAGTCCAATCAACGATCTTACGCCGACCATCCTCATATCGAAGATCTTAACACTAAATGAGAAGCTAAGCTGATTACAAATGAGGCTTAACTATTATCTCATCTTAATTTTAACTACCATCTTATCTTAAATTTGACGGTCGCATCACCTTTAAATCTACTCACAGCAGTATAAAAAATGATCATAACTCACGTAGATTGATATTGTTTAATTTAAACAACAGCAGAATGAGTTCCACTGGATAACACAAATTGAGGGGGTGCTTGGTTGATTGAAAGGAATGGGAATAAGAATGAGATTGATAGAAGTAGAGAATGAAAATGGGGACTTTCCCATTCCTCTCGTTTTACTAGGGAATGACTCATTCCCATATTTAGGATAATGAATACATGAGACCCATGATTAATCCTCCAACTAAATACTCACTTTCAATCCCTTTCTTATTCTTTACTCTCATTCCATCCAACCAAGCACCCAGACTCTTAATTCATGTGTGAATGTCACAAATGCAAGTAAAAGTAGCCGGAAAGAACACGACAAGTACAATTAAACTCGTGCATTGATTTTCCTGCATGCATCTCTATCAGCTGCCAAGTAAGTCAACTTCTGACCTTTCTCAGCTGAACGCAAAAGTCTCAAAGGCCTGAAACAAAGATTCTCTTTCAGTCCCCATTGCCCACTATTCGCTTGGAACTATATTATTTAAGGACACCTCTCTGCCACAATCTTTTTCTCCATGAAGAAGTAGAGTCAGTCAAAATGCCTGCTTCCCTCCTGCATCAAATTGCAACTTTTCTTCTCCTCCTCTGTTTTCTGAGGACTTCTTCTGCAGTGCTGTTCTCCTCCCTGCACCAGGATCTCATAGTCACTGCATCACCAAGACCAGGCCAAGGTTAGTGCTTTCTCCTCGTACAATTTTGGAACTGTAACTTCATAGAGATTTCTTGGTTGGGCGTGCAGTGTTGTATGCCGGCGTGGACCAGATCAGAGTGAGCTGGGCTCTTAACGGGAGCCTCCCCGCCGGCGCCGGCGCGGCCTACGCAAAGGTGAAGATAAGCCTGTGCTACGCGCCGGTGAGCCAGGTCGACCGCAGGTGGCGCAAGACCCGAGACGACCTCAAGAAGGACAAGACGTGTCAGTTCAAGATCACCACCACGCCCTACGCCTCCGTCGGCGGCTCCTACGACTACGCCGTGGAGCGGAGCATCCCCACGGCGACCTACTTCGTGAGGGCCTACGCGCTCGACTCCTCCGACGTCGAGGTCGCCTACGGGCAGACCACCGACGCCAAGAAAACCACCAACCTGTTCCACATCATCGGGATCTCCGGCCGGCACGCGTCGCTGGATATAGCTGCTGCATGCTTCTCGGCCTTCTCCGTTCTCGCGCTTACTTTCTTCCTAGTGGCTGAGAAGAGGAAGGCCAAGCAATGAGAAAGGTCAAAGTTTTCATAAGAGCTTCGTCCTCGATTGAAAAAAGTTAGCCGAGGAAGATGAAGATCGAGGAGCACAGCCGACTTTAGTAGAATCGGAGGCTCAATTCTGTCAATCCCTGTGTAAGAAAAAATTATTATTAAAAGTAAAATAATTCAGGAATATGCATTTATCTATTTTTTTAATTTAGCGAATATGAATAAAATTCGTAAGAATAATTCACAGGAATAATCAATTCTAGTCCTACTTATCGACAAATAGTCGAGTTGGGTGACAAGCCATTTTTTTCTTCTAAAATTTTAAATATTTTTTATAATTGTTCTGTTTATTATTATTTTTTAAATATAACTCTTGATCTAATAAGCTCAAGTTAGTTGGGCACGACTCAATTAAACTAATGCATGTGCTAGACGAGCCAGTGTGACGTCGCCAGTTATATCTAACACTATAGATATCACACGTGTACATCGATTTCAATATATCATGATAAATGGATAGACTCATACCTATCCTTAGCACAACTCATTAATACCTAGAAATGTCGTCAATAACAAAAATAATATTTTTTTTAAAAAAAAATTAAAAGACTCATACAATTAAATAAAGAAGTAATATTATTAAACTTGACACAAAAATTAAATAACTCAAGTTAACTTAAGTACTATTATAATCTAAAAAGTAAGTTAATTGTTTCCAGTGTCCAATAATGATAAGTTCATTGCTTCCACTGTACAATAATTATAAGTTAATTGTTTTTATGGTACAATAATTATAAGTTAATTGTTTTTTAGGAAGAGCGCCAGTGGCATTCGTGTAATTTTAATACTTGAGAGGGAAAAGAGAGTGGTTGTTCGTATGTGTGTCTGCGAGCAAAGCGTGGTTCAGAGGAAAGCACGGTGGGGGTGGGGTGAAGAAGGCGAAAAGCTAAAACGAAAGATCGGAGAAAGAGAAACCCTAATTTCTCTCCTTCGAATCCACTCTAAATCTCTGCAGTCATCCCCTTACCCGACTCGCCCAACCTTCGAATTGTGAGAAAGCTGGCCCTTGTGCTTCCGCCACGAATCCGCCGCCGGATTCCGGCTTTGGTGGCCCAATGCCGTTCTTTCCTGCCAATAATTTGTTCCTTGTGGAGGATAAGGGTCTTGAAGAGGCTGGTTTGGCCGCTTAGGTTGGCAGTTGGTGCAGATGCTCTAAGCGGAGGGCTCGGAGAGAAGCAGATCGGAGGTTTCGGGAGGCAAAGAATGAAAACGGGGGATTCTACTTGTCGGCATCTTGTAGCTTGAATGCGGGAGGTAGGAGTTCATTGATGTTCCTTGTCTCTTCTTTTTGCTTGTTCTGCTGTAGCGTTGAGAGAATTGTCTGTGAAAAAAAAATGAATTTTGATGTAGTAGGTCAGTTCGACGCTTAGTTTTGTACTTCGATGACCTTACCTCATAATTCATGCATTATACGCTCTTTTCTGATGATTCCTTGTTCCTTGCTGATCAGTCTAACAAACATCTGTTTGTTACGATTTGGCATTATGTGTTGAAAGTTTCACGACAGTTAGCAAAAAGGCCGAGGATTCTCTAGATTTGAGTGTTTGCCCGGAAACATTTTTTTTTTCCGTTTCTCTATCTTAACGTTATTAATTGCAAGCTCGATCTGCAGGTAGTCACATTAACATTGATCCAATCTGGATGAAGGTCCTAAGCAACTGGTTTTATTGCGCACCTATTGAACATTAATATGTGAGGATCTAGAAGCAATTTTGTCTGCAAGAAGAACTAGAAGATTATAAGATGCCTTCTTCACCTTTGACCAGGCGCTCCCTAGTGACAGAGCTTAAAGCAGAAAGTGCCCATAAACGGGGCCACAGTTTTGAGAGAAAATATTCTCTCAAGGCCAAGGATGATGATCTATTCCTTTTTAACGAGTTGCAGAACCGTGAAAGAGACAACTTCTTGCTGCACTCCTGTGACGACTTTGATGAATCTATATGTAATATCAATATTCTGCTTTTGATTTCCTGATCTATAGACTTTATTCTTTAGATTTCTCATCTGTGTTTAAGTACTGATTTATACAAATTTGTCACTCATCTCAGCAAAATTGAGATATGTTTCGGATTTTAATCTTGGGATCACCATACCAGTTCGAACAGAGAGAAATGGCCTACTTGATGCAGATGGTGAGAAGAATGATTATGACTGGTATGTTCCCTTACGTAAGAGGCTTTGTTCATTGGGTCGATGACAATGTTAATAGTCACTCCACTATGTTGTAAAGAGACACTTAGGTGCTAAGAATCTGGAATAGACTATTGTTATATTTTTCCCGAGCATGGAGCATGTAATGTGAAGTTTCTGTTGGTTCCTTAGCTGTTATGTTTTGAGCTTGCCTTTGTTTGTTATCCAATTATGGTATAAGAAGATAACAGTTTTGTACCTTCTCTTGGAAATTTAGCTATATCAAATCATGACTAATAAATTGCTTTCCATTCAGGTTGTTAACTCCTCCTGATACTCCTCTATTTCCTTCGCTGGATGATGATGTGTCACAATCTCCAAATTCTTCTAGAGGCAGGACAAGAAGTCAACCTATTCCAATCTCGAATATATCAATGGTATGAATTCCCTTTTCTGACAACATTTCATGTATGGGAAGTTTTCATTTTATCCCTCTTTCTTTCAAGTATATTTTTTGATTATTCTTCTTACAGTCTGCAAGGCCTAAAAGAAGCAGTGAGAGTCCACATAGATTAAGTTCATCTCCTAGCTCTAACTATAGCGTCTCCCGTCCAAGAAGTAGGCCATCCTCAGTTCCTCACTCAAGCCCACCTCCAATTCTTCGATCTGCAACACACTTGCGGAGGCCTTCCACACCTCCAACCAAATCATTGCCATCAGCTCAAATGTCTTTGACTCCACCATCACGGAGGATAAGCACTGGTTCCAGTATGCAGAAAGTCACTGGTAAAGCGGGCATGTCACCTGTAAAGGCAAATCGTGGGAATTCTGCCTCACCAAAACTGCGAGGATGGCCATCAAATCTTCCTGGTTTCTCCACTGATGTGCCACCTAACCTTCGAACTTCCCTAACAGACCAGTCAGCAACACGTGTCCGTGGTTCATCACCGATATCTGGTAATGGAAGGGGGTCTATGTCGAAATATGGAAGGCAGTCAATGTCACCATCTTCTTCTAGAAGTACAATATCACCACGTAACAGTGAAGGTGACAAATTTAGCTATATTAGCAAGCCATCTGCATCATCTTCCCAGGAAGATGATGCTCAATCACATGCTTCTGCAGGAGTTTTGGTTAATACAGCTACAAGGAAATATCAAAATTTTGCACACAACAGAGCTCTGGGATTTTCCAAGAAACCTTCAGGATCTCTCTCTGCAAGTTTTGCTCCAAAAAGATCCTTTGATTTTGCTTGTAGGCAAATGGTAAAGTGCTGTACATTGCTTTATTACTGCTACAATCTTTTGTTTAGGAGCATGTATACTCTTGAACACTCTTCAACCCTTGGCCCTCTGAAAATACTGGAAATTTGTTTGAGTTAGATTTTTGTTAAAAATGACTTTTTGCACTTCAACCATTCCTATACTAGTGCTGATTTTGTGAAATTACTCATTGTTAGTAAATTCTTTATTCATTTCTCTCTAAAAACAAACTGAACTACTTTTGTTTGTCATCCTACCAAAATTTTGAGGTTGGTGGAATTGGTAAATCTAATACTTGAAAAGAATGGAGATTGTTGCATAGGAGCAGTCCGGTGCACGAAGCTCCTGCCATGTGGGGTCCCGGGGAAAGATCCATTGTACGCAGCCTTACCCTGCTTTTTGCAAGAGGTTGTTTTCAGGATTCGAACCCGTGACCTTTTGGTCACATGATAACAACTTTACTGTTGTGTCAAGGCTCCCCTTCAGATTGTTGCATAGGAACTGAATAATAATCCTTTGGGTACATGAGGAACATGCATTTTTGTTATGCATGGTTATCAACTATCTTTATTCTTTATCATTTAGAAACTGACACTTGTAATTTGTTCATATGGAGCCATAAGTGTGAACTGATTGTCTACCTGTGTGTTTTTTAGCTTCAAAGTCAAGTGTAGTTTTCTACTAATTGCATATCTGTTAACTGCCTTTGTCTCATGAATTCTTGTTTTGTATATATTTTTTGCATACTTATATTATTATATTTGGAAAACTATGAAGTACTTTTACAGAATGTTTCTCATTAGATACGACTATGTTCGTTGGTGATAGGACTTAGAAGTTATTTTTATGAGTTATTGGTGTTATAATAGTATATATGGGTGTAATTCCACATGAGATATTTTACTCATGTGGTATTATATTGAGTCCTTTATACAATATCTTTGTCTCAACTGTTGGAATATATATACATACATATAATTTACACATTGTGGCATACATACAGGAATATTTCATCATGTGTTCATCATCCTTGTGTGCTTCTTTTCTTTTATTTGCACTACCTTTGTGCTATTTCAGATTTTCTACCCCTTAAACCTTTTTTAATAAAAAAAGAATATGGTTTTGACTATGTTAGAATGATTTGATGCCTAAATGTTAGTTATATTACTAGCTAAATCAATTCACATTTTCTCTAAATTGCTTAACAAGGGTTCCCTCCTTTTGTACTTTCTTTTTTTTCCTACTTTAATATTCTAAAGTTTCGGTGATACTGATTTCGATATAGTACCAACATTTTGATGTGTGGTGCCACTAGTGAGTTAGAGGTAGGAAAAGGAAATGAAGAAAAAGAAAAAAAAAGACAATTATATACTTAAGTTCAAACTTTGTTTTCCATCTGCCGTGGTACTATCTTGACATTATCTTGTATGACAACAAACTAAAAAAAAAACAACATTATCTCAATACATCTTGACCCGTGTTGTAATATATCAAGGGGTGTTGAGTGTTGGCATCATATAATATTTATCAACATCATTGGGACGACAACTTAGGAGACCTTGTATGTACTGAGTAGTATCAAATTTGATAATTTATTGGAATGATACATTTTGATTGTTTTGCCTACATGGTACGTGATTTTAAATCATGCTTTAATGCACTTCAAAGTTAACTTTATCAGCTATGCTAGCATGTAGCTTGCACCAATGCGCTTAGCTAGTTAAACATATTATGATAAAATAAAAATATAATTATTAAAGTCTAAGTACATGAATACACTGTGAGAGCTTCAAGCTATTGAAATATCAATAGAAAATTGCAGGACTTGGAAGCATCCTTGTGATGGAAGAGGTGGCAAGCATAAGTATTCTCCAGAAGTTTGAGTATGCATGTTCTCATAATTTATCATGGTTAAACTTGAAAGCTTTGGTGAATTTGATAGCCAAGGCTTCTTGCAGTCCATGAGAAATTGTAGAGAAATAAAATTCTTTAGCATTTAGTTATCCAATTTGATAAGTGATATGCTATACATGGAGATAAAGCTCTATTTTTCTACAAATGGTGATATCATAATCATGGAAGGAACATAAGTGGAATGAAAATGAATCGGAATGAATTGGGAATCAGAGTGAATCAATCAGGTAGAGCCTTAGGGGATGCCATGATATCACAACATCCAATACAACCAAGGATAACATATTAGTGTACCCTCAGCTATAGGGGATGCCATGATATCACAACATCCAATACAACCAAGGATAACATATTAGTGTACCCTCAGCAACATTTTTCGACTACCAGAGTCATGGTCATGGTGTCACAACAATGGGAGTAAGTGGGCTGCCTCTGATGGTGGGTGGAGCAAGAAGCAAACAACTGACCTAGGTTGATGACTTCATATACTGAGGCCTGGCACCTATTTTGCCAAGGTGATGGAGGGGTAGTTGTGGTGCAAGTTGTTGGTCCGCGTTGGCCGGCTAGAAGAGGGGTTGAATAGCCCTAAAAAACACAAACACAAAACACCCTTCTTGAACTTATAACTTAAACACTTGCATATAATTAAATAAAGAAAGCAATAAACTAAAAGAAGAAGCTCACAGACTTGACTTGGTTTCAACCGGAGAGGTTGTTAATCCAAGGAATGAATCGCACACTAAAAGATCTCCTTCAGGCAGAGAAGCATCTTACAGTAGTGAAAGCGCAAAAAGAAAGAAGCTAAACTAACAAGGAAGCGCACAAGTGTCGAATGCAAGAATTGCTTGTTGTTGTTAGCTTCTTGGACCAAGGCTATATTTATAGCCTTGGTCGGGGCGTCTGGAAGCGTTCCAGGTGCCTAGAAGGGGATAAAACTTTATCCCTTTCGCATAGATCGCATTTGATCGCGATCTGGATAAAATCCAGGTCTGACCCTCTGCTCCGATTCAGCTCGCCTCAGTTCGGGTCTTCCGCTCCGGCTTCGCTTGCTTGGGTGATCTCGACCATCTGAAATAGGGCTCACCCGAACCCAACTTCCGGTCTTCTCGAGCAACCTTCCGTTCCGACTTCTTGTCCCTCGGAAACGTCGTGCCCTCCTTCTCATCCACCAGCGTATTCTTCCACAGCACCTCATCCCTCGGACGCACCGAACCCGTCGGCTCTCTCCCGTGTCGTTCTTCTCGCTAGCTGCGTCTTTTGCTCGACCCTCTGTGCTCCTAAGCTCTTGCACACTTAGACACAAGGTTAAAACACCACAGGACCTAACTTAACTTGCTGATCACATCAAAATAACTTTGGGATTCCAACACAAGGGAGATATCCATTGATGATCCTCCAACGGAGTGAGAGGCACTGAGCAACTTAGGGATGTTGACTATCCACCAAGGCTTGGTGTCAGCACAACTTTCTGGGAAGAGTGCTCAGGTTTGAAAGGCTGAGAAGTGCTGAAGACATGCACATTTTTGCATATCTTCTATGCAGATAATGGCTGGGCAGCTATAAAGGCTGTTCCCTTATCAGACTATTGTATACGGGACGGACACACAGTTACATACCACTAAAGCTACTCAATCGGATCCCTAGTCTGCATTGGTACAATGTTCAGGATGTTAGGACATAGATTGGGTACACCCATACATGATTGTGCACCTTTTTTGGATCATAATTTATTTACCTTATCCAATAAAAAAGATAACATATGATTAAATACCATAAAACTTGTCAAATTACCATCCAAAGCTAGATTAGATGACTTGCCTAGCCCCAAGGATGACCTTCATAATCTTCAGGAGGAGGGGATATTTGCAAATGGTCACAAATAAAAAAGATTTTAGGTTATCACCTAGTGTCATATCCAAAGGTTTGCATTACCTACGGATGATTGCATTTTCAATGGGATGTCTAAGTGATTGACAGTATGATAGTATAACACACAACTCTTCAATTTGAGAGAAGCAATTTAGGCGTGGTAACCAAGGTGGAGGTGTTTACATAGGATAGTGCCTGCAATGTTGGTGAGTTACAAAAGTGTGTACGGATGTTGAATCATGGAACTCCATGAACAACCACTTATTAACAATGGAGAGCAGGAAGGTGGAGATTGTACAATAGTCGGTGGTGTCATTAGAGTGCAATCATATGATGGCATGGATAATAGAGAGGCAAAGGGGTAAGAGGGAGGCTAGTGATTAGATGGAGGGAGGCCACAATCTCTATGTGCTCCCTCAAATTGATAGCTATGGAGGAGGATCAAGAAGATTTATTGATAACATGTTAGAATTTATCAAAAAAATATTCTCTATTATTCAATGAGGATACATTGCCTTGCATAGAGCTCAATGGAGCAATGACATTCATGTAGTTGACTTGAATGAGGCCTTGATAGAGGCATTGCTGAGAGAGGTGGTGTTTGGCACAAGATAAATATGGTGATATTGGAACTTCTCAGGTATTATCGGCCTTAGCAAAATTGCTAAGGAAATAGTGAGTCTCCTGTTGGAGTATCTGTTGTAGTTTTAAGAGAGGACTCATTCTCATTCAAAGTTTAATTGGAGAAGGAAATAATAGTATTGAATCAATAAGAGATACTATAGTTTACCTTATAAAGTTTAACAATACAAGGCAAGAAAACAACCTAGTTTAGCAAGGCAAGGCAAGAAAACAATCCATGTGGGATTATTATTACGATAACTATAATCTCCTTAAACAAAGCAGGAAGTTCTGGTTCTTATTTTTGATTGTTTGAGAATTTCAGAAATAGGTTGATAACTTTGTATGTCTTCTGCGCTTGTTGGCCTTACATAGACAAGTGATGTTCTACTATTTAATAAATCATATGATTCATGGTTCATATCATTTGATGGATTCTGATTCATATATAAAACGATACATTTTCTATATATGAACCAAAATATAAAAGAACAATGATGCTTTGGTTTAGATTAATATGATTTGATAAAATCTTATTTTATTCGATTCTTAAAATGAGAAATAAATCCATTAAACATTAAATTTGTCCAATTAAAAGGAACTCATTAAGGCATTAAATTAAACCCCATATATTACAAATCAAACTATATTCATTATAAAATAAGAAAAAAAAAGATGCATCTTATGTTACATCATAAAGGTATAAAAGTAAATCTCAATGTCAATGATAATATAAAAGAGAAAAATTTTATCACCTGAAGCTATAGTTGACGATAACCAAGGTGGACTCATTATCATTAAGTCCATATTTGTGAATGCACAGGAAGACAATGAAGGCAAAATCAATAGTGATTTAAAAGCTATATCATGTCTCTGTCACCCTTTATTTCTCTCATTACATAGCATGGTCATTGTCCGCCTCTCTTTATCTACTGCTGTGTTGACACAATTGAAACTCAAAGATTGACAACAAGGGTAGAGTCAAGGATGATATGTTAAAAGAATTTGACAAAGAAATTTTTGATTGCTCATCTCATTTCAATTCGTAATTGAATAAAATAAACAATAATTTATGAATCAGAGATATGATCCTATGTATTTTTGTTCTGAATAAACATCAATTTACTCTATTTATAATGGTTTAATTTACTCCATTTATGAGAGTATGCTATTAAATAGCTTATTATTTAATTTTACATATTTAGAATCTCAAGAATAAAAGTAGAATGATTTTCTAAGATATTTTATAATTTTAAATTGAACCTTAGACTTATGATTTGAAATTCATCAAAGCTATTCATGACTTGAAATTTGATTTGACAGCCTTGCTACTCTGTCATATGCAGTTATTGCTGTTGTGTTTTTTGGGGGTTAAACATAGTTGTTTCATTTTCTTAGTTCACTGTTTTCTTATGCAGTGTAAATTGATTCTTCATATGGCAGAAAACTTAGTGAATATTCAGCTTATGTTTGGTTCATACTTTCTTTTATGTGTGGAACTATTGCAATTTTTACATTTTTTAACTCACTGAAATCTCTATTTACAAAAATCTGTGTAGGATCACAATAGAACTCCTCAAAATATGTTCAGGCCGTTGTTATCTAGTGTTCCTGCCACCACATTTTACTCTGCGAAAACAAGCAGTGTGCATGGGTCTATGCTTTCTAGGAATTCTTCACTCACAACCAGCAGTAATGCAACTTCTGAGCATGGGGCACATTTTCCTCTTGATTTAGAGGATGCTGACCATGATCAAAGTGATCTGGCTGGCAAATGGGATAGGAGAAAGATTACTGGATTCCAAGAGGAAGTATTTATCTTAGATAAATTAGATGAGGTAAATGAAGATACTTGTCACAACACTTACTCTGGAAAATGCCAAAGTAGTATTGGGATTTTTGACGAGAGTATGCCCAGCAAAGTGGACTCAAAGTTGAACAAATCAATGGCTGATGATGGTGTTGCCGGAAATACTGTTGCTTGTCAAGATGCATCATTTGCTTATGAGATTTTAGATATTTATGCTGGTAAAAAAGTGAGCATTTGCTTGAAATGTGGAAAATATTTTGATTTGATGGATATGGATGTTTGTCAAGAATGTTTAGCATCATGTTGTTTGGTAAATTCCAAAGAATCTGAGACTAATGCTACTTCCCAGGAGATCAATTCTATTGAAAGATTATGCATTTGCTTGAAATGTGGAAAAAGCTTCATGGTCATGGATATGGTTGTGGATGTGTGTCAAGAATGCTATGCAATACACGGGGCGATAGCTTCTGAAGCTTCTGGGACCAGGCAAGTTGCATCCCGGGATGATCCTAATGGCGCACTGTGTCATCAGGTTCAAAGGGAAATGGGTATGCCTGTGCTGCATCACAGTAGACCTCATTCTACTCTTGAAGAGCATGGACAAATTAGGGAAATACCAGCAACTGATTTCTCCATGGATAGTGGAATAAACCTGATGATTCACAAAGAGAATCTTACTAAACAGGAAGTATTAATCCCAAATGAATCTAATGATCTAGACTCCTATTGTAAAAATGAATCATCACTGTCACTACAAACTCCTTGTCCAAATGACAGGGTTGATAACTCTGAGGGCATGGGCATTGCAATACTTCTAACAGACAGGTCCAGCAGCAGAAAACAGCATCTTGTGCTAGGAAACAACATTTCTCTCACAAATATTCTGTGCACAGAGCCGTCTTATGGAGTTGATGTGAACATCATGAAGCACAACGTTGGGAATGATAATTCTTTTGCTTCTTCCTCTGTTGAACTGGGATCATCTGGACAAAAGGACGCGCTCATTTTGCATCAGTTAAGTAATAGAAAGGATGAGATGGACAATGTGAGGTGTGGCAGTCACATTACTGCACATTCAGATTTGGAAAATTTTCCTGGCACATATAGACCACTTTATACTGAAATTGAAACTGAACAAGTTTCTTCTTGCATTAATCCAGGTCTTGAAAATGATGTGGAAAATAAAAGATTGAATGCTGAAATGTCTGAAAATTCTTCTGGATACTCGTGTTTGAGTGGTTTAAAATATGCATATGCAGAGCAAGCTGCCGTATGCACAGATGAATCTTGCTCTGCTAGTTCAACTTTGGCATCTGGTGGCATGTTACTGCAGTTGGGTGAAGAAGATACTCTCAAAATGCATGATACTTCTATTTCAGGTAATCCAGGTAGAAGCTGTATCTCTTGTCAAAACATGGATGAAGTTTGTTTTCATTACAGTGAAGGGGGCAATGAGAAAATTGAGAAACCTACTTCTAACCAAGGTGCACCTTTAATTGAAGACAACTATATGGTAACTGATGTTGAAACAAGTAGCTTGCCTATTGTAACCTTACGTCAGCAAAATGAAATAGTCAGTTATCAGGATGCACAAATCGAGTGTACAACTGCTGAAATGATTCTATGCCGGGAGGCTTTCTTAGAAGATTCCATTTCCAAATCTCTGGTCAAGGATGTGTTGCCTTCTGAATTGGAATCTAAATTTTCCCAGGATTTTTCCTATGGTATGTGGAAACACCTATTAAGTAATTATTATTTGTCATTTAATGACCATGATTAGCTTTTGTTTGACATTTTCAAACCTTATACTCATTGAGGCTTCTAATGATATTTGCTTTTTCTCAGCCGTAAACATGGTTTTTCTGTTATGCACATTCACTCTGTGTTTGATGACTACTTTTATCTGCAGAAACCTTTTTGTCACATTGCACTTAATGTAGATGCTGCAATTTTTTGCTTATCCAAATGTTGAGTTGTTAATCACTGGCAATTTATATTTTCTTTGATTTTTATTATTTTATCTTGCAACAATTTATCTTGAATTTTTTGGCATATTTATTTGAAACTCATAACATTGCATCTCTTTCTTTTTAAGTGGACACTATTTCATTTTTACAAATTGCACATACATCCTCACTGTTAGGGGTGTTTGTCTTAATATTTTAGGTTTAGTGTTATATCTAAAGTGTTGGTTACCCCATAAACAATACAATATTGTCCTACTTGCCTTAATTTCTTTATGGTATCACAGCCTCCTGTTTAGATTTTAGCTTAGGGTTCTCTAAAAGTGGTATTAACCTAAGGGGACGCCATGACCTCCCACTTATCTCTTGATTTTCTCTCTACTCCGCCAAGCTTCTTCTCACATCAACGACCTCTTTCCGTGGTAGATACATTCCAGCCAAAGCATTGCAGATGCTTATCTACGAGGAGTGCTACCTCCAAGCATCGTTATTGTACTGACGTCTTTGCTGATTGAGTCCTTTGCATCCATTGTGACATCTCAATGGCAACAAGTGCTGTCGCCTTTGCCAGCTCTACCCAGAAGCCCTCTGACTTGCAATCTTCGAGGCCTACCTTCAGAGTATCAACCTTGACTATCTTGCCTCTTTCAGATCATCATACCTAAACCTCATTTCTGACAAAGTCTTTGCTAGCTACTGCCAGTTTAAAGGATCATATTGAATTCATGAAGCTTCCGTTGAAAGGTGTGCTAGTGAAGACCCCCCACAGTGAACTTGATGGTGATGAGCACTATTGCTCCTAGTAATCCCTTCTTTGGTCTGGTCTGTCACTGCCATGCTGATGTGGACAGAAGAGCAATTCAAGAAAGCAATTTTAATCTTTTTATTATTTTTATCAAGTTTGGAATTTAGGGTATTTTTGATAATTTCTTTTTTATATTTTTAGATTTTGAGTCCGTTTAGGATATTTTGGATTTTTAATATGTTTAGAATTTTTCATTTCTGTCAATATTTCTTTCTTTTCATCGTGTCTTAGAATTTGGAGTCTATATAAATAATTATTTGGGTTGGTTTTTTAGACTTGGTTAGCAACAATAAAACAAGATAAAATTTATTTAAATATAGATGATGATATAATAGGAGATAGAGCTCAATGACGTAAAAGGATTCATACAGCCGACCCCACTTAGTGGGAAAAGGCTTGGTTGTTGTTGTTGTTGTCGTTTCTTCCCAATTGTCGAGTTTGGTTGCCTATATTGACATTCTGCGGAATCAATAGGGTTTGGAAGACCACTTCTGTTATTGACAAACTCTGATGTCGAAATGGGTGATGGGGAGGAGGATGCTTATGAAGAAGTTCCTGCAGGCGTTGGGATACAAGTATTGATGCAGTGGATAACTGTCGATTCCGGAAGCGATATTCTAAATCCTGTTGATTCCGTAGAGTGTCAGTAGATAGACAACCAAACTCGATGTTTGGGAAGAAATGATACAACTGCAAATTTTTATTAATAAAAAAAACCCTTACATTAACCCAAATAATTGTTTATATAGATTTCAAATTCTAAGATACAAAGAAAGGAAAGAAATGCTGGCATAAAGAAAAAATTCTAAACATACTAAAAATCTAAAATATCCTAAATTGACTCAAAATATAAAAGACAGAAATTATCAAAAATACCCTAATTACCAAACTCGATAAAAATAATAAAAAGATTAAAGTTGCTTTCTCGAATTGCTCTTCTGTTTGCATCATTCTCCCCATGGTGGAGAAAATTTGCCCTCAAATTTAGGATGACAAAAGTGAGGGGACTACCATTAGGTGTTTTTGCTGACTGATTTTGATGCAATGACCGAGATCCATATGCATAAAATTCATCGCCCGAGGAGGCACTGGATGCATGCTAAATATCTGATATAAAATTCAATAACATGATTATTCTTACTATCCCTAGATTTCTCTACTATTATCACTATTCTGCAACCCATCATCGTAACTTGTATTATACACCATCAAAGGCTCAACCCCAGGGCATCACCATGGTTTTCCTCAAAACTCTCAATGTCAACATCAAAAAGTGCCTTATGTGAAGGGAGGGTGAAATCCAATCCAATGCCAAAAGCACGGGCTGAACCCATAGTTTGTATTATAGCTTTTGGGAGCACCAAGAAAACCCTACCAGAAACAACTCTCCAATCACCTGCCAAGCTGCATAGCCTCTTCGTTCCAATCTTACTCTTCCCTATGGGGGAGGCAATGATGCTTGTCCTCATCGGTGTCAATAACCCGATCCTCTTCTCTATCATCATTGTCATAGATTGGGTCGCCGACTATTTTGATCTTGTCGTCATTTCTCTCATTGCCGTCGACTTCATCCACCTCCTCGTCGGATGAATAGATGAATAGATCTGGTTGTAGGCTACTATGAAACTAAGAGATTTTAATTCTCATACCTAATGTGGAGAGAAGAGCAATTCGAGAAAGCAGTTTTAATCTTTTTATTATTTTTATCGAGTTTGGTATTTAGAGTATTTTTGATCATTTCTGTCTTGTATATTTTTTAGATTTTGAGTCCATTTAGGATATTTTGGATTTTTAGTATGTTTAGAATTTTTCGTTTTTTGTCAGCATTTCTTTCTTTGTGTCTAGATCATGGTTTAAAGTACCGTGCCGAAATGGTCGAAACGCGAGAAACGTCTCGTTCTGCTCGGCGACCGACACCGGCACGACCTCGGCACCAGACCCACGACAGGTGCGACGTGTTGTGCGACCCCGTGATCACAGCGGAGGGGTCACTCGACCCTGCAACAGTAGTGGAGGGGT
The DNA here is from genome assembly GCF_018446385.1 of Zingiber officinale. Classification (NCBI taxonomy): domain Eukaryota; kingdom Viridiplantae; phylum Streptophyta; class Magnoliopsida; order Zingiberales; family Zingiberaceae; genus Zingiber; species Zingiber officinale. Next base: position 9,264,095 of record NC_056002.1, read on the forward strand.
CGCATAACCCTTCCGTTGTTGCCGCAGAGTCATCGTGCGACCTTGCGGTCACTGCAGAGGGGTCACACGGCTAACATGTTCGTGCCAAAGGAGTCACGCAATCCCCGCGGCCATGGCTGGTCGCGCAATCCCGCGACAGTGCCGAAGTCGTGTGGTCTCGCAGTGGTGTCGGATTTCAAATTTTTTTTTAATTAAACTTATGTTAATTATTTTAATCAACTCTTAGCTATGATAGAGATAATCTAAAGAGACTTTATTAAACCCTAATAAAATTATCTAATTAATTTTAGATTTCATTTATTTTAATTTAAAAATTATAATACAACTTTTATTTATTTATTTATCTATTTTCATATCTTTTCCTGTTTAAAAGATTATTTTTTTTTCTTTTTTATTTTTAAAATATTTATGTTAAATATTTTAATTTTTAATTAATATATTTTATATTTAAAAAAATACCGAAACTATATCGGCACGGCACGATACAGTACCGAAACCGTATCGTTCCGGTCCAGGATCGAAACCTTGGCACGGGTCGAAATTTTAAACCTTGGTCTAGATTTTGGAGTCTATATAAACAATTATTTGGTTGATGTTGTAAGGGTTTTTTTATTAATAAGAATTTGTGGTTGCGTCGTTTTTTCCCATACTTCGAGTTTGGCTACCTATCTCCTATATTCTGCGGAATTAATAGGATTTAGAAGATCGCTTCCGGTATTCGTGTATCAGAACGAGGTTGATCTTGGTGAGTCAGTCGTTGTCTCCTAGCATTCTGCGGAATCAACGGAGTATAGAAGATCGTTTCCGATATTAATGCGCGAATCAACGGAACCGATAGTTATCCGCTGCGTCACATGTGCACGGTGAACACCTATGCGAAGAATGTCTTAGTAGCACATAGAAGAGGCATCTGTGATTTTCACCTCTACTGCAGCAACAAGGTAGTTCTTATTGTCTGACTCTTTTCAGACCTTTTAAACACACCCTCAAACAATGCTTCACAGGGTGTACATCCATCAAAATTCTTGATGAAAAATAAAAATGAGAACACATGGAACTAAGATCACTATCTTCACCATATCTTTGATTTCGACAAGTCTGTTATGTCGACTAGATTTCTCCACTACATCTACGAGTCCCCTTTCTTCACTTGATTTGCTCTCTTAGCACGTTTACTTGGTCCATGTTTGGATGATACAACTCTTTTCTTATTGGTCTCTTTCTTCATCTTTCTCATACTTCCATCTGCAATTTCACCTTCCTTGAGGTTTTCTTTCTCTGCTCACTGCATTCCTTATCATTTTTGTTCTTAAGAATAAAAATAGTAAGCTTGCCCCTCATGTTTACATCTGAAATAACCAACAAGCAGCACATTTGAGGGTGTTCATTTGGATTGTTTTTAATTATTATGTCAGGATTTATTTTAAACTAATGACATTTATGAGAGTCGGGTTAGATTTTATAGTTGGAAATACAGTATTTCAGAATTTGCCAAAGTTTTTTCCCCATCTATTTTAGGTCTAAGGCTATTTCGGGTATTTAATTTTAACCAAACTTTATTGACATGGGCTTATTTTTAACTAATGGAATTTATAGAGTAGTATTAGATTTTATTGTTAGAAATATGGTATTTCAGAATTTTAGCAAAGACTTTTCCCCATCTATTTAAGGTTCAGAGGTGTATCCAAGTGATTATTTCAAACTGATGGATTTATTTTAAACTGATGAATTTATTTCATACATTATTCTAAAATATTAGATAAATAAATAAATTATAAATTTTTTACTGATAAATGATTAAATTCTAAAACACTTCCTATGATCTTTAAAGTTAAAGAAAAATATTGCCAATGGCAATAACATACTGTTTAAGGTAGATAATTCACTAATGACATATATACAATATTTTAAATTTTAAACAATATATATGAAAACATAAAATTTTAAATGGCAAATATGGAAAATAATATATATACAAAAATATATAGAAAACTCTAAAGATAACCTTCATCCTCGGGTTACGCATGTGAGATTAAACCTGCTACTCCAACAATCCTATTAATATCAATACCCCTAACACTCCTTGTACTAGAGCATAGATAGTATCTATATCCAACTTGTTATATGAACTTGTAGTATTTTGGCATAAAGCATTTAGAAGCTTCCCAGCAATCCTATGTATTTTGATGATTGCCTATTGTTCCAAATATGTTTTACACAACATAAAATTGTTATATCATCCTTATTCTTTCCGGTGCTTGCAGAAGAACCAATTACCATTGAATCTCCTAGGAAACAAGTGCAAAGATGTTTTACTCTGGAAGAAGCAACAGATACCATTCTCTTTTGCAGTGCTATTGTTCATGATATTGCCAACAAAGCTGCAACAATTGCGGTGGATAAGGATTTGGCTCTTTATGACTCTTCACATCGACTAATTACATTTCTGGGAAATACTGTTTCCAATCATAAGGATTTTCGCAAAGCATCCAGTGGACGGACTCAGAGTCCACGTAGAGTTAAAAGGAAAAAGCAAGAAACTGCTGACAAGATGCCATCTGTTGAGCCAACAAACAATGTCATAAACTCAGAGATCACATCTTGCGACAATCAAGTTACACACAGTATAGATAGCGCGAAGCCCCCAAAGCCTGAGTCCAAGTGTAACTGCACAGTGATGTAGGCAGTTCCTTGAGCAACTTTCATGGCATATGCAATCGTCGTGTCATTCTCTTTTGTATAGCACCAGTAGTGAGTTCAATTCTTTTGTATAGCACTAGTATGTGCAATCTTGTAAAGATAATGTCGTCGGCAGCAGTTCTTGAGAGGAATGTAAAGGTTGTGATAGTTGTTGATTTTGCTTTCTAGTCTGGTTAGATGTGGGTGTTGTTTCCACTGTGTTCTTGAGGGACGTATGTGTGTGGGTTTCCCTCCATATATTTTGGTAAATTTATGTCGTTGGTTAGCTTCTATGGCTTTAATCCATCAAGAGAGCTGTAATGGTTATTAAATATATTCTTATGCCTTCATTCTGATCTTTCTAACCAGGAAAAGATCAAGACAAAGGTAATTCTTTCGAATAATTCTTCAGAATAAAAAACTGGTTCTTTATTAGAAATTCTTATTCAGTTCAGTTTATTTATTAGAAATTCAATTTTTTCTTTAAAAAATTAATTAATTCAATTCGATTTTGATTTTAAAATTTTTTATTCGGTTAAGTTAAATATACCTAATTAATTGAATTTTTAAATCAAATCTAATTTTTAGACCCTATTTGTTAAGACTAAAATTGAATTTTATTTAAAAAAACTGATTTTTTTTTAAAAAAATATTCAGTTAATTTAGTTTTGGATTGAATTAATTGATATTTTATAGGCTCAATTTTTCGTTTTTTTAATTCAATCAATTCTATTTGTTTGAAAAAAATATATTTAATTTGGTTGAATTAATTTGATTCAATTTGATTCAGTGTTAACATAATATTCATCTCTAAATAGATGACTTTTCTAAATCAGATAATTGTCACACCAACAAATAATTAACAATTCTCTTATTGATGAATCTGACATTAGTATGGTGGCATTGTTTAATCAAGAGGAAACTTTATCAAATTCAGCTCTTTGAATCTGACACGGAAGAACCAACTTACCACCTTTCTTTTCATCGCTAATAAATACCAAATTAAATTGTCTAAACGTGACTTGTCCTCTATAAACATAAAGGCCATCCATAAAATTAGGATTGTAAATGAACTAAGCATTTATGAATAAGTTTGGTGTTCGGTTCGGTAAGAACTTTTTTATGTTCGTTCAATATACATTAGATTAATTAAACAAATAAGTTTGAACAGCTCATTAAGCTAAACAAACAATCTTGAACACATATGTGTTCAGCTCGTTAACGTTCGTGAACAATGTTCGTGAACAACGTTTGTGAACAATGTTCACGAACAATATTTATTAATAAAATTCTTTTCAATATGCTAAATAAACAATAAAATAAAATAAAATAAATAAATAAATTTAAATTATCAATCTTAATAACCAATCAAACAATTAAAAATTTCAAACAATCAAACAATCTTGAATTGAGAGCTTGATAACATCTAAACGAACCAAACACGAACCAAGCTCAAGCCAAACCCGAACCAAGCTCAAGCCAAGCTTGAATTGAGAGCTTGATAACATCTAAACGAACCAAGCTCAAGCCAAGCTTCAAACAAGCTCATGCTCATAAAAAATAAACCAAGTCAAGATTGAAGACTCATTTCAAAAGTTTAGTTTATTTTAAACTCGACTCGGTTATCTTATCAAACAAGTTTGAACACCCCAAAGCTCGGCTCGGCTCGGCTCGACTTGTTTACAACCCTACATAAAATCTACCTGATTAACTAGGCCGTTGGTTATGAGTATTTTCAGATTTATTTTGATGATTAATAAAAAAAATCTTTAGTCAGTCTAAAGAATTAGATATAAAATGCACATATAGACTTTAAGCACTTCAAGAGCATGTATATAGCATCCCCTCAATAGCACCTCAGCATGTATACAAAACACACGCGCGCGCGCGCACATACATATAGTGACTTAGTCCCAAGAAACAAAGGGAACACGAATGCACCCACCGTATAATCCCCTAACTTCAATTCTAGTTAGTAATGCACGTGGTAATTATGACTTTTGTTCTTAAATCTATTCCTGTTTTGTAATGTTCTAATTAGTAATGCACGTGGTAACCTTTCTTCTCTGTTTTTTTGTACTTCTTTCCTACACAATTATATCTTCTTTTACGAAAGACATATAATCCTGTTTTGTAATGAAATAAGGAATACTATAGACAACAACTCTATCTTTGCTGAACACAACCAACTAAAGATGATAATCAACTTCATCAAATTGACTATGCCCGGATATTTATGGATCCAAAATTCATTGCTAAGTTTGTGCTAGGTTAAAGCTATCCTTTCGACTTAGTAATTGACCATATGTTAGCCTAATATCCATTTTCATGCTGATCAATGTCTTCCCATAGATCAATGGCGTGAATAGTATCTTGATGAGCTCTCTATCTAACTTAGATTCAATGATTTCCATCTTGAACTAATTATCATTTGTTTGTTTGATGATGCAAAAATTCCATTAAATCCTGGAGCAAGTACACCTATACATCTTATATTTTACCATCAGGGTAGGGAATAAGATTCCTTGTCCTAGCCATCTCTTCGTTAAGTAATAAGTAACTCATGATCTGATAAGCACTGATTGCATCATCTTGAGGTATTAGTATTCTACGATATTCTTGAACTCTATCGTTACACGGGGCCTTGGCTATGAACTGAAATGGTTCTCTAGTTCCCTTTGCAAAGCTTATGAAACTCCCATCATAAGCATAGATCAACTCTGTTTTTCCTTATACCATTGAAGAGCTTCATCATAAAGATAGAATTTCTTATACTTAAAGGTTGCTGCTGAGGCTACCATGTCCTTTGCCGACTGGTTCTTTCCTTCTTACTCTTGATGATTGTTGGCAAAGACTATTAAACGTCGAGCTAAATCACACTGATGGAAATACAAGATACCTGAGCGATAGATTCCACCACGGAAGTCCATAAAGACAAATAAAAGACATAATCCTCATATGCGGACACTAGCCTGATTATTAAATCCTCATACCTAGCTTTTTGAGCCCTAATAGTTAATTCATTTAAGAGAGAACCAAGGTCACAAGCTTCTTTTGAGGCCTGATTCTGTCCTGGGTCATGATGTCGGGGTAGGATATTCAAATTGTCTCCTAAATACCCGCGGTTCGAACCACAACTACGATGTATTTGTAAAAAATTTTTCTCCAAATAAGGGGTGTAATCAAAGGATGTTGGACTTCTAGGCTGGCCGTCGTGTGCGCTTCCTGATTTATCCTATGACCGATGGAAAACTTCCGTGCATAAGAAGACCTACTTTTTCTAAAGTTGGACGATTCTTGTTAATGAACTCCAATACTTTTTTATTAATCGTAAATCCTTGTATGACGTCCCCTCCAATATAATCACTTCTTTAGGGGAAAAGAAATTGTAATACGTCCCCTCCAGTTATATCCTCATCATCTCTAAAATTTCCTCCAACAAGCATATCTATCTCATGCACGATCTTATCATCATCTGAAACTTTAGAAGTCATCAAATGGCCTGGCCTTAAGCATTCATTTTTATATTTAATTTAGAGACCCCCTTACAAGTACTATGTCCACTACACCACAACTTACACAAGTGAATTTCTGATCTTAAAAAGAATCTTCAGTGTAGGTGATGAAACCTCATTGTGTTTAAGGAAAGCTCCTCAAAATCTGAAACAACATCCATTTCAATAAGAGTTTAGCATTTTAGCTGTTAATCCATCAATAAAAAGGATTTGCCGAGCGCTCAAGATAGAACAAAAGACCTTCATACAAAGGTGCCCATGAATTCTAACCTAGACAGGCATAGAAGAGAGAGGTACCCTTTCTGAAGATAAGTTCTTGCTCTATCTATGCAGGATATATCATCACACAATTCAGACATAGAAGAGAGATGTTTTTTTCAAAGAAATTCCTTGCTCCATCTGCACGATCAGCACGCATGGTTCTAAAAGAACTAAGGTCTCCAAGAAGACAACTAAATACATCTTCCTCATTGGTGAATCGAAATACAAAAAAAAAAAAAGTCAAGGCGAGAGAGAAGACCTTCACATCTTTGAGGCTTTCAAAAGGCTTGACCCGTTGCTAGGAACTTCCAGTGAATCTCCCCTTCTCTCGTCTCCTCCGAAAAAAGATGCACAATTAGCTTCTCAACACTGAGATCCACATACAATTTTTTTGAGTACAACCTCAGCTTCACAACAAGCAAGTCTGGAGAATAAGGAGCCTTGGGAACAATCACTCGATCGAGCGGGAGATTATGCAATCACTCTTATCCTTGACTAGAGGCATCAAATAAAAATGTGCCGCACATATTTAAACAAAACAAAACAAAATGCCAACAAGAAAATACTAACATGACAAGCTGAACCACTCCAGAACACCATAAACCCCCAAAGAAGAGCTCATTATTGAACTAACTAAAAGAAGAGAGTAGAGAAGACGATTCTCTTCTCTGAACTCATCTGAACAGATCAAACCTATGAATCTTCACTAGATCACTTAGAGAGTTGATCAAGCAAAACACAACCAAAGAAGAGCTTCTGAGAGGGTCATCCGAACTCTGCTAACTAAGCCACTAGAGTGTCACCCAATGGAACAATGGTCGTAAACCTTCTCTAGCCTCAGCAAGGTCCCTCATAAACAATGGTTCATCACATCACCCAAAGATGATAATTCGATTCAACCAGTGTATGGGTGAAACACCTTAGATTCAAATTATCTAACTTGTTTTAATTTAAAAATAAAATAAATTATTAATTATTGTTGGCAGACAATTAGAGAAAATTGATAACGAATAACTGATACTTTCTATACTTTTCTTGATAACATAATTAATTTGATCAACTGAAGCTAAAAAATACAAGTACATATATTACCTTTCAACACTAGCTTTCGCAATGGTGTTCACTAGTTTATCAAAATAATCATAAAAAAAATTTTACAATTTGCATCGGCATCCTATGCTAAATTGCTTGTTTGTGATTTTGTTACCTAAATATTTTGTTTGTGATTGTTTATGCCTAATGAATATATCAGCTAGCAATGAATGCTCTCCAAATAGGATTGAATTTTCCAATTAATTAAGATGAACCAATGATTCTCATAATGTGACATCCGAGACTATTGTGTGATGAATCAGATATTGACAAGTCAGTAAGCTTCTTATTAAAAAGTAGTTAAAACATACCAAGTAGACGACATAATTTTATTACTGGAAATCCTAGAACAAAAATTTTGCATATTCATTTAAATGCGTGAATACATCTGAGAATAAATTCCTACGGCCTTCCACAACTAACCTAATCAGTGGAGCCAAAGAAGCTTAACTAGATAATACAAAGAAGTACACAAAGTTAGAAAATATAAGATAACAAACCCGGGGGATTGCACCAACCCAATGAACTAGCACTAAAGATTATTTTGTACCTTTTTCTGCATCTTTCTATCCTCATTTCAGCAAATTCTTCAAAACATCAGGTCTTTGTCGTGCAAAACCCGGCTGAAAGGAAGTGATTTGCAATGTCAGGCCCCAACATTAGTACAAACCAGAATTTGAATTTGTGATATGAGCAGCGTCAGTAGGTAAATCCCACAAACGGACGTAATTATGAAAAGGATGATGGGGTTTTTTTTAAAGGCTCAGAACAGCTGCAGTAGTAGTACCAAACTTGTGTCCCATATATTATGGGGCCAGAATGTATTGCATAGCTGTTGTCATACATGATATATTTCAACTGACTAATTGGGGAATTTGTACCTGAAGTAGCATGGAGGGAGTTGGAAGAGCCTCAGCAGCGACATGGCTTCTAGTTTTCCTTCCATTTAAGGCTATAATTGAAGGGCTATTGCCAGTGGTTATGTCCCAGAAGCTTCGCTTTTTAGCAGTGGGAACAGGGGAAGCAAAACGATGACTTGGGCTCTTCAATTCCTTCTCCGATGTTACAGAGCTCTTTCCTTTACAGGCTTTTGAACTTGTGACAACTCTCTTCTCCCGTTGTCCTTCGAGACCATACTTTGTTATCAAGTCACGAATAAAATCATCTTTCTGCTTAAGCTGGAGAATATGCTCTTTCTTTAGTTGCTCTATCTCACTCTTCAAAGCCTTAACAGTCTTCTGTAGTTCTTGGACTACTGTGCTATTTGTCTCTCTTTTCTTGCTCTCTGGTGTGTTGAAGCAGTTGTTAGATAAGATAGATCGCTTGACTTTTCTTTGGGTTGAGCATGGAGTAACGAGAACAGAAGATGGTGCATTGGCAGGTGCAGGTGAAGCTGCCAATGATTGCGCTTGAAGGGTCAGCATCTTTTGCTGGTGGCGAACCAATTGCTGCCGCAGTTCACTGTTCTCTTTTTGCAACTCTAGTACTAGTTTAGCTTGATCTACTCCAGAATCTGGCACATGTATATGTTCCTCAACTGTCACACATCCCTGAAGTATGATGCAATTTCTCAAGATTGATGTACTTCTTAAGCTAGTAAAGATACTGCAAAGTTTGATGCTAAGAAGAAGTGCACAACTCAAATTGATCTCAAACAGTGTCTAACAGTACGGTGCACAAAACTTAAGTTGTACTTCAGGCATATGAGTGAGGGACGCAACCATTTAATGGATGAGTTGATCCACAAGGATGATCTACTGCACAACTAAATTGTACAAATAAAACTAGTCTTTCAAGTGACTGATTAACGGTGAGAATTATGTGTATTACCAATTTGATATGAGTCAATTTGTGATTCGACAAGGGCATGAGCTCAAATATGAACTTGAAAATGTCCACAAACGAGAGTGCATAAAATCTAGTACATGTAAACTCAAATTTGTATAAAACTTAAAGGATCAAAATATGATAATTTGTATCAAGAATGACTATGCAAGTTGCTAACTTGCTACATAGGCCGTGACAACCATGAATTTTCCTCCCAAGCACCACTCAAACTAGTACAAAGAACCACATGAACTGTGCGATTTGACCAAAGTCAAAATCAACAAGGGGTTGGCCCCTCACTTGTACATGCGGAGCACAATTTCAGCACTACAATGTTAGTTAAACACTATACACAATGTTAGTTGGCACTTGTTGGACTCAAACTGAGTTTCACATCTTCAAATTCAATTTAAATCAATACATCCCTTCCTTGTGGCTCTTTAGAAAACCTCTCCATCTTTATAAAAGAGACCCTATTGTACCATTCTAACTTGTACCAAAGTCAAGTAATCTACTTTTGAGTTTTCTTCTCTTATTTCCTAAAAGACTTCTACAACATTGGAGGTCCGTTGGGTCTCAAAATTTAAATTGCTTCCATTATCAGATGAAAATCATTATATCAAGGAGATGATTGTTGATACACAATGACAACATTGTCTTAAAGAGAAAGTCCAACTCACATCTCAACATTTGGCTACTTTCCAATAATATTGTCAAGCCATTGATTGCTCCATGTCAAAGAAAACACCCAAGGAGTTGTAGATCTATCAACCAACCAAGCTAAGTGGTGACCTAGTCAATGAGCTCACCACCAAGGAATACTATCTCTGTATGATTAAAGCATGTGGGGTCATCTCTTGTTGTGTCATTAGTTTACCAGATATCTTAATATTTAATATCTTTGTTCCTAATTTAGAGGCAAATAACTATATGTGTATACTTATATTTGTACTTACAGACCTACTAATATTGCTTTGTTGATCAGTCTCCTCACATACATAATCAGCATAATGTACATATAGATCAAGCTTTATCAAAAACATATTATGAAAATTATAAGGCTTCATTTTCATAGCCAAAGAAGTTAAGAGTAGCAAACCTTTGTTTTTATCTCCTTGGCACGATCAGCCCAATGAAGCGTATTCTGCGTTTCACCAAAAGAAAGATTGCTGGGACTTATATTGGCAATCATGACAGTGTTGCAAGGCCCTCCTAAAGAATCCTTGAGAAGTTGGGTGAGCTTTGAATTCCGGTAAGGTATGTGCTTCTTTCCCTCCACAAGGGCATTGATACAACTGCTTAAAGCAAGGAGGGAGCGATTGATGTTTGCACCTTCTATGGATCTCTGAGTCCGTTGATCAGTTGCTAGAGCCCTCTCTGAACCAGCTAGATCAATTAGTGAAAGTTTCCCAATACGTTTTATGATGCTACCTGAATCATTGCACTTGTATTCTGCAACAACCTAAGAATAAAAGTTCATGATTTTAGAAGCATGCCAATATATCTAAAGAGATTTCCATTAAAAAAAAATGATAAGCACCTGAAGTATTGCATGAGACCGCGAAGATGTTTCATTGACTCTAGTTGGTTCAGTGGTCCTATTTTGATTGCCTTGCTGAAGCAATGACATTACCTGTACATATGAGAACAACATAAAGAAAATAATTATAAAGACTAATGTCCCAAGTATTTGCATTAGAATAATTTTAAACAAGGAGGGCCAAACTACCTCATCTGTTGTGTAAGCTCTGTATTGTGTAAGGCCGGCAGCTACAATTCCCTGAAAAATTTTGACAAGTTTGTTGTCATGTTAAAATAAATAAGAGAGAAAATATGTTGTCCTTGCTCATAAGCATTTTTAGATCATTGAGCTAAGGTGTAATTTTAGATCATTAGTTCTATAATTCGTTTCACTACTCTAGGGTGTAATTTTATGAAGTACAATGACTAGAGATTCAAATGTCTTCCCAGAGTCAAATAAGAACAAAACCAATAAAGAATATATTTCTATTTAAATTTTGGATGTGAAAAATTTCATCCAAAATAATATGCAATAATGAATATGAGAAGTTGTATCATAGCTTAAACTAGATAAAGGAGTTAATAGCCTGAGAAATGGATTTAACTTACTAGATAAAATCTAACGGGTGTCTTCAAATCTTCTCCAAGTGAATCCCTGGTTTCCTCCTAATCATGTTATCCAATGAGTACTAAAACTCACTAGATAAGTAGTGGACCTGATGTGGTCCAGAGACCATGATATTTGTTTATAATGTACTAAACTTCATTCTATGTAGATTATTCTAAAATGTTATAGTCACTAAGCTTTTGACTCATTCAACCTAGGTAACCAAGAATAATCCTACAGTGATGTAAGATTAATGGGATTGAACCAAATGTTGGTAGAATATGAGCAATGGTGAATAATAGGTTGTTACTAGCACAACCAAGAATAGTGTTTTCTAGATTTGGACCAAACTGGCTTGTGACACCTCAACCAAGAGTTGCCTGATAGTTTGTCCAAACTATTTGTATACTTGAACTGTAAAACACAAATCAAGCCTGTCTAAAACCATAAAATAAAAAAAAAAGTTTTTAAAGGAATAAATAAAATTGCTATCATGTAACGGTTGAAGTATGAAGGTGAACAAAAATCCAAAATGGAAAATTTAAGCTACAACAAGATAACATTTAGCAAGAATGTAAAGATGAGCATAATAGAAGGGTAATAAGAAATGTAGTCATAAAAATATTAATAAGAAATGTAGTCATAAAAATATGATCAAGTCCAGCAAACACATAGCTATCCCATATTCTGGAACTGGAGATTGCCAGAAATTGGAGATGGTGAAGCATGTGAGGATGAGTGAGGTCTTTTGATTGGGTGGATCAAGCATTGCCAGAAATAATGAAGAGAATTGTGAAGTGAACTCTACAGGAATTTTGGGTTGAACCAAAACAGGGAAACAAGGATGTTCATATAACATGTTCAGGAACTGAACCAGTTGGATGAACTGGTTGCACTACTGAGAACTAATAAAATCTCCATTTCTTTGGCCGAGCTGATTTTACAAATATTGACAGAGAAAAAAAATCATAGAATTCTCACTGAGAAATGGAGGTAAGGTGGCCACAATCTTAAATTAAGCTTAAACATACAACAACAAGATGGAAGGTCTGTACAGTTGAAAAAAAAATCACAATATATAACTAAAAAGAGAAGCAAGAGCCATCATAGGTTCATAATTAAGCTTTCCTTTATTTTTTTTTATACAAGAAATAGCCTTCTGAGTCAAGTATAATACTATACAATCTTTAGCCTCTTTGCTGTAAAAAGTCACCAAGTTATAAATTAATCATGCAGAAATACAGCTTGCATTTAAGATACCTGTTTATCTTCTCTCAAGACAAGTGGTCTACCAGGGGATAACAAATCTCTAACAGTCTCATTGTAAACTTCCAGGTAAGAAAGCTGAACAGAGTGATCCCCATCGTAACTCCGCTGCCTAATCTTGGAAAAGAGATCCTTGATAGCTAGAACCATCACACCAGGATTCTCTATTGTTCCTAGCATTGTGTATGTTTTACCAGCTCCAGTTGCACCGTAGCAGAATACTGAACCATTCCTCCCTTGTAGAACACCTTCAACAAGATCTGAAGTGCTGAATAAATTTACAAGTGTAGCATAAAACACTATAGTCAGTCAAAACCAGAAGAATCTGATATTCCTTATCAAAACCTTGAACTAGAGAACAGAAAGTTAAGTTAATCACAGTAGTGTAGAGAAAATTAAGACAATATAATTGGCATTCAATTGCTTGGAAAGAAATATTAAAGTAGTACAGCATAATATAGCCAATATTTGACATAGCAAGGAATGCTAATAACTTGGCATAAAATGATAAGAGAAACCATGAGTGATTCATAGTAACCATAAAGTAAATCAAATAAGTTGATCACGAAGAATAAACAACTAAAGTCTGACATATATCAATGTCATCCTTGGACTACCAATACATAAATCAAGTATTATGCTAACACGTCCCCACGGGGGTGCCCAATTGGCTAGACGATGATAGATTTGCTATAATGGGATAGAGATCAATTTCCGGCAAGCGCATGCCCTCGAGGAAAAAAATTCTCCCACCCCCTAGTCACTTGGTGGTCGGCTATAAGCTGACCCTGTGATTTATCTCCTTTCACTAGCTTGGGGACGGGATATGAGGGGTGCCTGGGGTGATTTACCTCCCTTCACTTGTGACGTTGGGCTGTCCGCTAGGACCCATATGTGCTTCCAGGTGGAAAATTTTTACGAGGCAGGCTGGTCACCTCTAGGATTAGTCGGATCGAAAGGATGGGAAGGATTAACAAAACAAAAAAAAGTTTATTCTGCTAACAGCCTTTTTTGGATCATATTACTCAATCAACTCCTGAATGTACCAAAGATATCTTTAGTTTAATTACCAACTCACTCCAATGTATTTCCCCATTTAATTATTTGTTTGCTGGGTTCATTTTTTACTTTTTTCTGTGAATTACGTTCCTAATTTAATTTTCATGTAAGGGAGAAGTTAGACCATAGAAGAACAAGTAAGGCTTGTTCCTCAACAGCATATGCTTTTGGATTAGGGCAATCAATCAAATGTAACATTCATTACCAGAGTTTAAACTTAATCTCAAAGATAAGTTTAAAAAGTATTGTAGTTGTCTAAAGAATTGTGTATAAATCCCATCAATACCACGTCATAATAAACTGTTTTCTGAACAAGATAAGAATCATGCTTCAGACATGTGAAATAACTATAGAAAAATTTGAGGTAAATAAGCAGTTATATTTTAGAACAATGAGGTTTTACGTAGTGGTGTAGACTTCTTGCTGCGAAGTTGAGTCCGGAAATGAGGCGTCAAAGCAGAAATGTCGTCCTCTGACCCTCTTCAGACGGAGATAATCTGTCTCAGATGCAAACTCAGTCAAGTAAACATCTTTCCTGTTCACGATCTTGACACAGCACCGTGAGCCAGCGTCCTTCTCCTTCTTTGCCATTGGTCTAAGCCGGACGAAGACATTGATCCGGCTCCCTCCACCCTCCCTACTCTCCTCAGTCTTAAATTGGTTCCCCCTGCTTTCCTGGCTCCCTGTCTCCACTGCTGTCGCCACCCGATAATCTGTCTTTCCTCTCTCGATCCTCCCTTCCGATTGCATACCGGCGCTGATCAACTCCCGCAGTGAGAGCTTCTTGGCTGCTACCTCCTCAGCGCCTGAGGTCACTTCTGTCACCTTGTTGGGACTGGAAGACGAGAACACGATGATCCTGTTCTGGTCACGGACCTCGCGGTTCTCCTTCGCGGCCTCAGATTCCGGGAACATAATGCGGTTCTTGATCTCCGGTCTGATCGGCTCTCGATCCTCTGGCTCATGAGGTATTTCATTCTCCATCTTCCACCTGCGACGACCGGAGTCCACCAGCTCCACGCTGGGGTGGTGGGAAGCGAGGACGCGTGAGTCGATGCTGCTGCCCGTCGTCCTTGCTGCCGCATGGCTTCTCTGCTGCTCGTACATGAGGGTGAGCGCCCTCAGCTTGTCGCGGAGGCCGCGGTGCGGATCTCGGAGGAGCCGCGCCCTCTCCGGCTGCCCCTCGCGATCTTGACATGCCGATGGCAACCCATCGCGGCACGCCGAGATTTGCCCCCGGGTGGAAACCGGCATTATCCAATCGCAAGATCTCAAAGCGGACAAAGAAATTAGAGCATTGAATGGAGCAAAATGTTTCTTTGATCGATCTAGCTATCGGAAGATAAGTGAGCTAGGGTTTTGCTTGAGCTTGGCCTTTTTGTAACAGTGATCCCCGAAGCAATGTACTCGGAGGCGTGGAGAGGACTTTAGGAGGATACGAAGGATCAGGGGCGTTGATTGGGAACAAGATGGACGGCTGAGAGACTCTAGGCGAGAGGGATTTTAAAATTGGACAACGGTCGGAAAGCGTAACGGTACAAAAATATTTGAATCTGACCTAGTAATCATTGGTGCGATTTGGCTTTTACCACGTATCATCTGTTTGGGTTCACTTTATGGCCGCGAATAGCAGGCGGTCGGTTTAAATTACACATTTGACCTAAAATTAAGCTATGATATATTTTTAGTAATTTTATAACTAATATTATATTTTTTTCTGAAAAATATTTGATCTAGAATTATTACTTATATTATATTAGATTTTTAAAAATATTTTATGTAAAATACTAGATATAGATTACTATTAAATCTTTTGTATAATGGATTATATAGTTGGCTCAAGTTATCTCTTACTTTATTGGTGATCAAGATTTTTAGTTGCTTAATTATTATTTTTGGAAGGAACTTAATTGTTCTTTATTAGTATTAGAAAATAATCGTTATCAATTATAAGGATGTGAATCGTTGTAATCTCTTCCTTTAAGCAAGGATCATATCGTACCATTAATATTGTCTTTATGTGTGACTGTTGAATATTTTGAGAATATAAACTTTTGTTTCATTAAACGTAATTTTTTTTAATGTTTAATGTAATAAAAAAAATTGTAGTCGCTGAAAAGTTTTTATGGTGAAATTTTTTAAGTGGTATTCAAAAACTTAATTTATCTGATCATTACTAATGGTCAAGGTGGCCCGGTTATAGAGGTCGATCAAATTGAAGCTGAATTGATTGTCAATCTCGAGGAAAATAATTTTTTATATGAACAAGATAGGTAATTATAACTTGACCGTGAGCTATAAACTAATCCCTTACTTTTATATAATCTAAGGATGGAGATTAAATACGTCTGAGATAAATTTTACTATAAGAGAATAACTAAATTATATATATTAATTTTAAAATTATTAAATTACATATTTATATTTAGTTTCTATTTTACCACTCATCCCTTCCGCATTTCGTTCCGAATCGATTGTATAGCAATTGATTGGTAACAATAACTCAACTGGTCAATACTATAATCGTGAATAAATTTCACCAATTGATTGTTACACTGTATCAATCAATTAATAACAATAATTTAATCGACCAATCGATTTAGAATAGTTTTATGATCATGAATAATTTCCGCCAATCGATTGTTACAATGTAACAATTGATTGATACGCTCGTGATATATCCATGGACAATTAGTTGGTTTCATTTGAAAGTGACTGATAAAACTAGAGAACTTAAGATTACTTTAAATCAAGATCTTTGTACTCATATATGTCTCCTTAATACATTTATACCCTCAAACATCAATATAACACATTATATTAAGAATAATATTTTTTCAACTCGTTTCTGACATAAAAAAATTATGTCAAATGCTCATTATAAGACTATGATGATAATATTTATTAACTAACACCATAAATGAGTTCTTAGGACTCTCATCTGTTGGGCAAAATCAAAATTTTGATTTTTTTGAATGTAATCAATTTCGTCTAAAATTAATTGATTAGTCAATTGAGTAACTATTATTAATCAATTGCTATACTGTATCAATTGATTGATAACAATAACTTAATTTGTTAATTAATTTGGAATGTAATAGAGAAGAGATAAAGGGTAAAATAAAATTGGATACATAATTTAAAACTTTTAAAACTAATATATTTGATTTAAATATTCTAAAATTTTATTTACGTGGTTAGTAAATTGTCATAATTTTGTCATGTACCTTAAATAAAAATATTTTAATAAAATTTAATAACATATTCTAATAATATATATATATTTTTTAAAAATGAAGATCCTTTCATTACGCTTGAATCAATTAATTATCTCTACGGCTGCCTACTTGATTAGTGAAGCACAAATTTATTAGAATAGAACATAGATTAATTTTTGACGAATACATATCCTCTTAACATATAAAAGAAACATCAAACATTTAATGCAATTAGAAATTACTTGAATAGCAAAATTGTTAGCAAGTGCTCCCATGAGAAGAGGAGCAGCAAATAGTAAGATCCAAGTAGCAAGGATAAAAATCTAAACAACCATCCAAGTAGCAAATACACCTTTGATGGAGTCGAGAGTGAATGATTATAGGTTTCTATGAAGTTACTGACAACTCAATTAAATCTCATCTGTTTCTTGACAAATACAACATTTGACTTACAACCCGTTCTAACTGCGCCACACTCTCTTTTCCTTGTTAGATCTGTATGTTTCTTGTTCCGCATTAGATCCAGTGTTTGCATGTTTCTTGTTCCGCATTAGATCTGTATGCCCTTTTTTAAAGCATACAATTAGTTTCCACGTCACTTCATTTATCATCTTGTTTTTCCTGCTCGTGTTATTCCTTGAACTAAATTCGGCTTCTCGTGCATATTGGTTATAGAACAAATATACATCCTCTAGTGATGCAAATTCCATTCCAATTTTTGACTTTTGATCATTTGCAACTTGGAGAATGAATTCCTGATCATTAGCTCTATTTTCTTCTATTTCTGATCGCCCTCGCATTATATTTGACAATAGATAAATAACTTGACAGATACTAAACTTTAAACTTGATTGAACAAATCATACAATTTCTAGAGCAACACAAATCATGCAATTTCTAAAGCAAAATAACAGAAGCAAACTAATAGTTTTCTAAAACAAAAATCACAGAAGCAAAATAATTGATTTTCGATATAAAACAGAAATGTTTAATCTCCCACAAATATACAAAAATGTTTAACATCACAAACAATCTAAAGCAGGATAGATACTTAGTAAAGCCATAGGTATATTTAACAGAAATATACAGAAGTGTTTCAAATCCCAAACAATACTCATGAGGTAAGGTTGATGTATCAAATATTGGTTGAAATTACAAAGCCATAGCAGATACTTAACAAATTATATCAAGTTTGGAGAATTTTAGGGCAACCTGAGAGGATGTAGCGGTGGGGAGGAGAGTCACGCGTTGCAGCGAGAGAGCTCGCAGCAGAGGAGCTCGTCGCGAACGGAGGCGTCATGAGAGAGGAAGCTGCTCGTCGTGAGAGAGGGAGGCATCGTGGCGAAGGAGCTGCTCGTCGCGAGAGAGGGAGGCATCGTGGCGAAGCCGCGAAGGAGCTGCTCATCGCGAGAGAGGGAGGCGTCGCGGCGAAGGAGCTGCTCGTCGTGAGAGAGGGAGGTGCCGCGCCGAAGGAGCTGCTCGTCGCGAGAGAGGGAGGCGGCTGCGAAACCCTAGCTCGATTGGCGAGAGAGGGAGGAGCTTCACCGGAGAGGGATCAGCGACAGGAAACCCTAGATCGTGGGAGGAGAGGATGCGTTTTCTCTCTATTGGCTTTAACGCAGTTTTAACCCTTTAACTTATTTGACGTGGGGCGTCCAAGTCAGCAACGCCGCACCGTTCCGCACCAAGGATTCCGCAGGAGAGCTGTTCCGAACCGAATAACTAAATTATATATATTAATTTTAAAATTATTAAATTACATATTTAGTTTCCATTTTACCCCTCATCCCTTCCGCATTTCGTTCCAAATCGATTGTATAGCAATTGATTGGTAACAATAACTCAACTGGTCAATCAATTTAGAACAATACTGTGATCGTGAATAAATTTCACCAATTGATTGTTACACTGTATTAATCAATTAATAATAATAATTTAATCGACCAATCGATTCAGAATAGTGTTATGGCCATGAATAATTTCCACCAATTGATTGCTACAATGTAACAATTGACTGATAATTTCCACGGAATAGCGACGGAAAATTCCGTCTCTAATGCTGATTTTTTTTGTAGTGTATGCTCGTGATACATCCATGGACAATTAGTTGGTTTCATCTGAAAGTGACTAATAAACCTAGAGAATTCAAGATTACTTTAAATCAAGATCTTTGTACTCATATACGTCTCCTTAATACATTTATATCCTCAAACATCAATATGATACACTATATTAAGAGTAATATTTTTTAAATTCGTTCCCGACAAAAAAAATTATGTCAAATGCTCACTATAAGTACTATGATAATACTTATTAACTACCACCATAAATGAGCTCTTAGGACTCTCATCTGTAGGGCAAAATCAAAATTTTGATTTTATGAATATAATCAATTTCGTCTAAAATTAATTGATTAGTCAATTGAGTTATTATTTTTAATCAATTGCTATACTATATCAATTGATTAGTAACAATAACTTAATTTGTCAATTAATTTGGAATGTAATAGAGAAGGGATAAAGGGTAAAATAAAATTGGATACATAATTTAAAATTTTTAAAACTAATATATTTAATTTAAATATTCTAAAATTTTATTTACGTGGTTAGTAAACTGTCATAATTTTGTCATGTACCTTAAATAAAAATATTTTAATAAAATTTAATAACATATTCTGATAATATATATATTTTAAAAAAACGAAATCCTTTTATTACGCTTGAATGCCCTTCATGCATCAATTAATTATCTCCACGATGGCCTAGTTGGTTAGTGAGGTACAAATTTACTATAATAAAATAGAGATTAATTCTCGATGAATATATATACTCAGAGAAAAAACTCTTCTCGCATCTTAATACTTGGACTGTCGATTGTAAATTAATCCTATAATTTCACTCCTTTTACATAATTTTAAAATAGAATATGAGAACATTTGAAATAAATATAATAACCTATTTACTACAACACTACAACAACCTCACACCACTAATTTTCGATCTAATTTATTCAAACTAGTACAAATCATCACCTCCCGAAATATTCTTATCTCACAGTTTTCTATGATGTCGAGGAAATACACTAATACCACGTGTGCAATGCAATCTATTGCAGGTAAAACACTATGAGTACAAACAAAATAACATAATTAAACTTACATTTAATTCAAAATAAGAAATAATTTTTATGGCAGCACAGAAAAGATTAGTTAATTTTTAAAAGAGAAAAAATGTTCATATTTATGACAATAAGATCTCAGCCATTAAATATCTCTGAAATTCAGATGAAGAAAATAACTTCCAAGTGCTGGATATCAAATGCATTACCTCGTATTTTTCTTCTCTTCCAGAGCTCCTTCGCATCCGACTAATAACTGCATGCATTTGGAGGTAATAAAAAACTATTACCACTCATTTCAAAGCTGAAATCAACCTTAAACACAAGTTACCTTGTCATGCCCCTCAAGATCAGTGCAAGTCGATTCCAACACAAATTCTAAATTTAATACTTTTAAGCCAAGAGATCGGTTTGAAACTTTAAACAAACAGTTTTACTAGCAACATGAAAGAACAACGCTAAAATAAATGTAGCAGACAAACCACATCAAAGTGACAGTGACTTCTTAAACCATTTAAGTCTTAACAAGATTACATGAGCATTTAGAAACTCATAACATGCCCAACCATCTAGTTCTGTGGTAAGCACAAGAGAAAGCACATATCTGCATAACAGAGAAAAAGTTGCCATAAATTTATCTCGACTATGTTTATTTCTCCACACGGATAACAAGAATTCCCAGGATGGTTTACATGAAATTTCAAGATTGAAATCTTTCTCTGTCATGTGGAGAAGAATAATCTACACTTGGACCAATTGGAATAATTCCAAATGGATTGATAGAAGGATGACTTCCATAATAGTGCTGCTTAATGTGCGCCATGTTGACAGAACTGATCATGCCTGGAATTTGGAATATGTCCTTCGTGTAATTAAACAAATTTGGGTATTCACGGAGGAGTTTCTTGTTGCATTTGAAGTGAACAGTATACACCTGTAAAAAAAGCAAATATATCCCATTAACAACATACTCGATGTCTATCCAGATTGCAGATTTTATAACTTTTATGAAATCAAATTTAGGACATGTTTGGTAGACCAGATAAGGCCTAGACTACCTGAGAAAGGTAGTGTTGAGCCAGGTGCAGGCAACACTACCCAAATTGGTTCTATGCCCATCCCGGATCCCAATTTATTAAAAAATATTTAATTTAAAATTTTATATTTCAAAATTAATATAAAATTTTAAAACCGGAATAAATATTATTAAAATTGTTTTTATTAAATATATTTTAAAATATTTGATATTTATATTTATTGTTAATATTTTATAAAATAAAATGGGAAGAACAAAGCTGGTGAGTTGTGCCAATCCCAAGCTTAGCTAGTGGGTTGTGTCAATCCCAATCCCATGTTGGATTAATAACATTCAGGTTTGGGATCGGGCTGAGCCTATGGGCTAACCTCCACCCCAGCACAAACTCACTTCTAATATTGTACCTAGTATGGCTTAGACCTAGTCGACACCTTTGCCATCTGAAAATTAAATTTTTTTGTTCAATTTTCATCTCTTATTTTGTTATTATTATTACTACTACTATTTTTTTACCACAAAGTATCCCCATCATGGTTTGCAATCTCGTACCGGACGAAACAGTCGAAACAATTTTCGATATATTACGAAACTCAATACAATTTGACATAGACAATGTCTTCTTTCTCTTCTTCTTCTTCCTCCTCAACCTCCAATCGAGTCTTTCTCGACAAGCTTCTTATCCTTTATGTCTTCATGCCAACGATGCTCCTCAGTCTTTCTCGACAAGCTTCCCGTCCTTTATGTCTTCATGCCAATGATTCTCCTCCCACGACAAACTTCTTGTCCTTTAGAGCATCAAACTACCCAAGCTTGACTTGCCTTCAAGGGTCTTTGAGCCATCGAACCATCATCTACATAGACATGTAGACCTTCCTCGATACCTATAAAATCAAGAATTTCCTACTTCACAATCACTCCTTCAGGATTTCTTCATATGCCAAGCACCTCTTGGATTACTGCTAATAGTAGTTGAACTTCTTCCGCATCTGCCTGACTTATTGAACTTTTATCGAGACTTATTGAATTGCTTCCACATTTGTTAGGGATTCGCTTCTCTGTGACTTCATCATCTGCCAAAAACCTTTTAGACTTCTCTATCAACACCCGTTGAACATTTTTCCTACAAAGTCTCCCATCACTTTAACCAACTTGGACTTTTTTAACCTATACTTGCTTACAATTCTTGTTGAGTTCCTAAACACTTATTAGAATAATATAGATTAAGTTTAACTTCAAACTTTTGCCAACTACATCAAATTTAACAATACTCACCAACAATCATCAGAACATGATTGTACTAATAATCCCCCCCTTAAGTCAAGCAGATATGATTGCACCAACAACAAAGATATGGTTATATTCAATCAAACCATGCTAAAGTATCTTAAAGAGGCAGAATCCTATAGGGTTAATAGTATAACCCCGAGTATAAAAGTACTTCAATTATCTTAAGTACATGCTCCCTTGGCCTATTAAGTCCTTGAGTGGCATGCCAAGAATCCAAAGTCCGATATTGGTATTAGTTATTTACCATTCATGTATATGCTACACTGTGACAGCATCAAAATAACTCCTTGAACAAAAAAAAAAAAACCAAAGAAAAATACAAGAAAAAATCCATTAATCAGGAATGATAGAAAAGAGGTATATAGGAGCTAAACAACATAAGCTAATTATCATTATCCATGATCCATGCATAGTATTGCCAGATAAAATAGCTCAATATGAAACAATAAATTTTTAGCCAATTATAAACAAAGATGGAGCCTAATTGTAATCCATGAATTACACAACTAATTATATACTTTAATCAACACAAACAGGATAAATCTATACAAAAGCAATAAAATATCATATTCCAACTAATAAGCTTTAGCCCAAAATAAATTTTCAATTACATACCTCATCAAACCTGATCAGAGTAACAAACAAGCGAATATCAGTTTCAGTAAGTGTATTCCCACAAATATACCGTTGCTTGCCAAGGATCTCCTCACATTTGTCTAATGCTTCATATAATTTTTCAACAGCCTACACAACCACAAAGAACCAACAGACATTTCATGATGGAGATTAATCTAAGAACATTTCAAGAAACAGGAAATGAAAAACTACCAGTTCAATTTTGCTAAATTCAATTACCTCATTGTAAGGACCTTGTTTCTTGGCAAAGCCACATTTGTATACCCCATTATTTATTGTGTTGTACACCCATTCATTGAGCTCATCTATCTTGGTTTGCATATGAGGGGGGTATAAATCAAGGGTTGGATTATCAGCTATGTCATTGAACTCAGTATTTAACATACGGATTATTTCTGCACTCTCATTGTTCACAATTGTTTTGAGTTTTTTATCCCATAGAACCTGCCAGATAATTCAGAATCTAAGCAAGGTAACTTTTCAGGGTAACTAAAAGAATATGGCATGTTTTATTTAACAGCATACTGGAACAGTATATTTTCCAATGTAATTTGTGCTAGCAAGCTCATAAAGTTCCCTGATACTTTTGGCACCATTAAGAGGATCAGGTTCTGCTCCTGGTTCTTCTGTACTAGAAGAGGGAAAAACCCATCCAAAATGCTCATCATTCTCCTTGGTCCTTTCCCATATTGGTTTTACAGCCTACCAATGCCATTGCTGAAGTGTTATAATGCAATTTCCATAACTGGACACAGCCATGTAAAGAAGACTTACTGTGTAACTAATGTCCTTTTCAAGTCCCTTGAGCATCAGAAAAGAAAGACATCTGGATGCCCACGGACATGCATATGATATATATAGGTGATACCTTCCAGTTTCAGATGGAAATTGAGATGTCTTCTCTTTGGAAATGAAATTGCGGAAGGTTGATGGTGTGCGATTGAATGCACCAGATTCTGTCATCTCATCCAATGCTGAACGAGACATCTGAAGAATGTGACTAGCAGATTAAGTTTCGTTAAAGCCATAAGATAATCAGAAAGAAAATGAGTCAGGAAAGAACAATGCAACAGGCAGCAAAAATATGTTTGATAATAAAATAAACATACCTATCTGCCTATCAGTAAGTTGATAAAAAATCCCTTCAGTTCATAGATCACAACAGTTACAGTTGAATTAAAAATATATATATCCAACAAATTTCAAAACAAATAGACAAGAACATTTTATATTTTGGCAGTAAAGCATAATAGTCTGCCAAGTGCATTGATTCACCCCTCTTAATATTTTGGTAGTAAAGCATATAGCATGTTGACTAGGCTAATTCATAAATTTAATGCAGGCATGCAACTTGCAAATCAAACTAATGAGGCTAACTCGAGTTAATGATTGGCTAGATTCTTCACATAATTAAATATTATTTTTTTATTTCTGTTTAATTTGTTAATAAGTTAAATTGTTCAATTTGTAGTATCATGAAGGACCAAAACTTAAATTTTAGTGAATTGGTCTGAATTAAAAAAAAGGCTAAAATGGATAGGGTTGCACAAAGATATAACAAGTAATAGCAAATTCAAATTCACTTATTAAACATCTTGATATTAGATCCTGCTTGGAGAAAAACTGATGTATCCATGGGTAGTTAACAAGCAAACAAAAAGTCAGACACATCAAACCTTTTAAAAGACTTGTGCTCTCAGAGGTTGCTGCTATCAGTTGTTGGGATTGCTAAACCGTATAAAGATTTTGGTTTTCTGAATACTGAAAATCTAAGGCTTTAGCATAATTCTTACAGCTCAGTGGTGATCAGTCAATACTAATCCAAGCCTTACACTGAAGCTCCAATACTGTGAATAAGCTTTGCATCATTGGGTTATTGGTTCAACTAAACATTAAATGACCATAACACTTTTTCTTTTGATATGTAAATTTATATCTTATACAATACTAATATACAGATTACAAAGAATGATCGATATTAGCATAGATACCATGAACTCTTCACTTGTTCTCTATACTTTCTTAAAATCTCATGCCGTAGCAAAACAAAATGTTTTGCCCGCCAACCAGCACGCCTCCTGTGCCGGTATACACCCCAAAGCCCTGTGGACGCATCACGTGGGCCCCTGTGGCAGTGTCACGTGGGCCCCGCGACCGTGTGGGCCCTGGTGGTTGCGTCACACGAGCCCCATGGGCCCCACAGTCGTTGCGGATGCGTCGTGCAAGCCCCTCTGTTGCTGGCGGCGTGGAACATGTCGTGGGTGAGTGGACGAAGGCAATAAGATTTTAATTAAATAACTTATGTTAATAATTTTAATAAACTCGTAATAGGATAATTTAAACAGGTTTAATTAAACACTAATTAAATTAATCTATTAATTTAATAATGGATTAAACACTAATTTTTAGATGAATTGAGATATTGCTTTATGACCGATAATTTTACACTCAACAATGTTTCCCTATTAAACACGAAAGCATATTAAGCAAAAGGAAGCATTCCTGAAGTTGAATCCCCTGTTTCTCTTCTTTCCCTACTGTAATAAGAAGAGCAACAATTTTGCAAGATCACCTTATGAAAGAGAGTTATTGGTCATATTAAGATGGATAAGGGGGCATGAGAAATTGTATGACTTCACAAGCCTTGTTGAAGAAGTTCCCAAATGATTCTTTTGTTGGCTTGAGTCAATCAGTTCACTCTTCATCTCCTCCAAATAATATCAATATTGAAATCAGGATCTTATATTAAGTCACATGATTCATAGATTCAATAACAAAGGATCACCAGGAAATATTCTCAGTAATCAACATAAAATACTAAAAACACTTTATCGTGGACTGATATATTTGAAGAGGTATCATGAAATTGGGTGTGCTGTTCAAATGGTCGAGATTCAACTAGTTGAAGCTGGAAGCTACTTTCGACTTGACAACACAGTACAGATACAGATCCGATCTAGATTACAAAGTAATCGTAAAGAAAAAGATTTCCTACAAGTGAAAAATGACTTCAATAAAGAATATAAGAAGAAACAGAAGCCACATAAATAAGAATAACAAATTAAAACGAACCAGGTGCACCAAAAAGATGGATTTACATCCTGAGATTCGAAATACACTTGCAACTAATTACTTAATCTTCTTTTAGAATTCACAAACTAAAGAAGCAGCAATAGTAACTTACATATGCATATCTTAAACCCTAACAAAGAATTGTTGGTAAACTTAATACAAGTAGTTGTGAAATCAGATCGAGATTGCACCTTGAAGGAGGAAGAAAAGGATCGGGCAACAATATAGCGCGAGGCAGATGAGACGCAGATCATTCGGAGCCTTCCGGTCTTCTAATAAACCACTTCATAGACGAGGGCTGGTTTTGGGGGTCTTAGGAGGTGGGTGACGTGCGGCGGCGGCCGACGATGTTCTGACCACTTGATAAATATATCTGCATGATAATATATAATATTATTTTATAAATTAAATTTAAATTCTTATATTATGTTCACAGAAAAGATTTATTATATGAAAAAAGATGTATTATTGGAAGGTTATTATATTTTAGAAGATAATTATTAATAATCATAAACATTTAAATGACACAATATCATCTGAAAAAAATAATTAACTAACACAGAAGATGTGTTGACTATTCCAAGGAGTTCATTGGCTGATTGAAAGTTCAGTGACTATTCCATGTGTTCTCAACACATGGGTCGAAGATAACTAAACTAAACTGAAGGCGTGCATTGATTGCATGAAGGGGTGGATATTCTCATTAAAGAGTCATGTCATCCACTAGTGATTTGATAAATTCAGATGCGATAACTATCAACAATCATTTGAAGGTGATAAATTCAGATGCTATTATTTGGGGAGAAGATGGACTTTGAACCTAACAAAGTTCTTATTAATTGAAGGATGCTGGACCATGATTGAGGAAGATCCTTAATTAGATGAAGGTTGCATAAATGACATGAAAGCAAAATAACTTCCTTCTATAAATATTATATCTTCAATAGAATGAAACAATTTGATGATTACAACCTGGGGTTTTAGGAGTCATTGGATGAGAAATACAAAGTAAAAGATATCAACTTAAAGAAATTAATAGTTGAGAGGTTCTTGGAGCACAAGATAAATTTTAAGTTCATTGATCCTGTTTAAAAAGCTGAAGATGACACGCTGAGTAGATGACTACGACGTTGAGCAGATGAAGACCTCTAGACGAGATCGAAGACACTTGACTGGTGCACTGAGCTCCCTACACACACCCAAACGAGCCAATAGAATGTCAACACCCAAAAACCAAGGAAGGGATCCCTATCGAAGGCTCTCCGACTCTTAAGTCAGTGTATGCTCAGGCTAGAAGTAAAGCAGTAGTAATCAACAGCAGGATGCGTGCTTAGTGTAATGAAGTGTGCACACCTTATCATCAGAAAGGATCCTTGTTTATATATCATCTTTATAACCTCCGCAATCATAAGATGACAAAGAATATCGGATGTCAGAAGTTGTTAACCAATGGAGCATATGCATCTTAGAAGGCGTATAGCCAATCCAATAATTTTTTCGCTACTTATGTGCGCTCTTTTTGTAACTGACGTCATTAAAGAAGCGGATGAAGAAATATGCTATCATAATATGTCGATTGAGAGGAAGTATAATCGTCTCCAAGGAAGGTTTCTTGGACCTGTATCATCTTAGAAGAATATTCTTTGACAGACGATTGTTATTCTATGACAATACTGTTCCCTGAGTATATCTCGATCGGGCGTTGACTTGCCAGGGCGAATAATAAATGGAACATTGTGTTTTATGAGTATATCTTGGCCGGGAGTTGACCTGCCCGGGCGAATAATAAATGGAACCTTACATTTTATGAGTATATCTTGGATGGAAGTTGACGTGCCCGGGCAAATAATAAATGAAACCTTGTATTTTATAAGGTTAGCCTACACTCTGCGCTGTTCTAATATACATGTGTGGTAATACTAGAGATATAGTGAAATACCGTCCGGTTCTTAAGGTTGCTCGAATATATGCTAGGAGTTTGGAGATTTGAGTAAAATACCGGCTGGTTCTTAGGGTCACTCGAATATATGCTAGGAGTCTGGGGATCTGAGTAAAATACTGTCCAATTCTTAGGGTCACTCGAATATATGCTGAGCGTCTGGAGATCTAAGTGAAATCATAGAATCGGGTCTTTTAAGCCTAGACGACCTTATGGCCGTCCTACCGTATACAGGGCTACTCATCTTCTAGAGAATAGAGAACTAAGTCCCTAGAGACTAGACCAACCTTTCGGTTGGACGTCTTCATAACTGGGGGCTGATCCCTAATTACCGAAGTAATATCTCAAGTCATTCAGATCCAGTCGGGTCATCACCATACCTAGGACAGAGATGCTTGTTCCTCAAGCAGGACAAGCCATCCTTGAATTGGGAGCCTTAGTACTGGATGAAAGGTCGAGCTCTGCCCAAGGGTGATCCGTTGACTATTATCTTTCCTTGACTTGGACCTTCACCTCACCTTGACTTCGTCTTCCATGTCAGCCTGAGATTCTCATTTAACACCCCATATGAGTAGCATTCCCTTTAAGTTTAGTCAAAGGAGGCTAGTAGTCGATTGACTAGACCCAATTGTTCTTTTGGCCCAGACGGAGACATTCCCACCCGTTCTTAAGTACTGCAATTAATTATTCTTAAAATAACATATATGTCAGGAGCTTGGCGTCTAATAATGTGCTATTGATACATGGGAAAGCGTTTTCAGTGCAATAATTCAACTGTCTCTTCCATCATAAATGTCTTTTCATGGGTGAGTGTCACGATCCCACTAGCACATTCTCTGAAGCGCAGTTGACACACGTCTTTTCGTATAGACCAATGCCACTACTCCCTTCGCTAATTATCCATGAATGGTCAACAATGGGTAAACTGTTTGAATCAAATGGATATAATGGAGCTAGGCCCTGTAACTTATATTTAAAAACCCTAAGTAGTGCAAAAGTGCATCACTTTGCGCTTCATCTTCTTCACTCTCGTCTCTGACGATTTCCTTCAACCAGTTCATCTTTCTTTCGATCTCCGACTAGTAAGCCTTCTTTCAAACCTTTCGTTACCTTTCTTATATTTTCATAGCCCAAGAATCTGTTTCTCTTTGATATAGTTTTATCTGCTCTGATTTTGATAATGTTGACCAACATGCTCTCTTCTTACAATACGAAATCCCTGAGAGTTATCCTATTCGCCTCCCTTCTCCTCAAGATCACCCCCATCGTCCTCTCTCAGGCTTTGCTACCTTCTTCAAGG
Source organism: Zingiber officinale (assembly GCF_018446385.1). NCBI lineage: Eukaryota > Viridiplantae > Streptophyta > Magnoliopsida > Zingiberales > Zingiberaceae > Zingiber > Zingiber officinale. Next base: position 9,293,527 of record NC_056002.1, read on the forward strand.
ACCAAATGAGAGCTGGTTTGCCATTTCCAATCCCTAGCTTTCTTTGTGAGGTAAGCCAGTATTTTAACATTTCACTCTCCCAACTTACCCCAAATGAATTCCGCATCATGTGCGGTATGTTCATGCTATTTTGTTTGTTAACATTCCACCTACCCCTTATAATTTTCACTTATTTATGTACCCTAAAAAATCAGAGTCAGGGGTCTTCTTATTTTAATCTCGCCAAAAGGCTGTATTTTTTAAAGACCATCATTCTTCCAACAAAAAGTGGAAGGATTGCTTCTTCTTTGTTGGTATATTTGAGCAAACTTCCTGACCTACCGCTTAGCGCTTAGACCTTCCCCTGCTTCCTAACCTGGGGAACTTCAAGCTAAACTCTATCTTTGTTGGTGCAATATTCCCCAGGTCAAGGTTGACCGTATTGACTGAGCTTGAATTGAGTCAAGCTCGAGTCTTGATGTCGTGGTTTCGATATTTGACAATACATGTAGTCAATACATGAAGATTGCAGGTGCAATTGTTCATGTGTGAAGGAGAGTCAAGTAGGTCAAGGTGACTGGATACTTGACGAGAAAATCCTGGTGAGTGAAGCCAGGTGAAAGACCTAGTGAGTGAAGCTAGGCAGAAGAGAAATCCTGGTGAGTGAAGCCAGGTGAAAGACTTAGTGAGTAAAGCTAGGCAAAAGAGGAAATCCTGGTGAGTGAAACCAGGTAAAAGACTTAGTGAGTGAAACTAGGTAAAAGGGAAATCCTGGTGAGTGAAGCCAGGTGAAAGACCTAGTGAGTGAAGCTAGGCAGAAGGGAAATCCTGGTGAGTGAAGCCAGGTGAAAGACCTAGTGAGTGAAGCTAGGCAGAAATGAAGCCCTCGTGAGTGAAGCCAGGCAGACATGAAGTCCTAGTGAGTGAAGCCAGGCAGACATGAAGTCCTAGTGAGTGAAGCTAGGCAGAAGGGAAGTTCTGGTGAGTGAAGCCAGGCAAGGAAAATCCAGGCGGATTAAGGATGATCGGATATCTGGTGTTGGGAAGCCCAAGTAGGTCAAAAGGATTGACCGGATACTTGGCACGGGAAATCCAGGTGGATCAAGGTTGATCGAACATCTGGTGAAGATAAGTCCAATTAGGTCAAGGGTGACCGGACACTTGGTGAGCGAGTTCTAGCGGGTTAAGAGTGACCGGATGCTAGGCATAATGTACCAATAGGTATTTTCAAAATCAAGTCTAGGTTATCAAAATCTAGGGCTAGGTATTTTCAAAACCAATATCCAACCATGTTCCTTGGGCTATAACTACATGATGTATGTATGATGTAACTACATGATGTAGTTATCAAAATACCTTTGGAAAACCTTGGTGAAGACTATCTTTTGATAGTAATCATCATTGAATAGTTGAGCACAAACTTGAAGAAAACACTAAAGTTTTTACAAGTTTTCAAGATTATGTCAATCTTTGAAAATATGAAGTATTTTCTTAGAAAACTATTTTTCCATGATATTATATGCCCTAAAAAATGTCTACAACGATTTTTATGATTTTTGGAATTTTGTAGATTTTTCTAAGGGTTTCTGAAATTGACTGAAATGGAATTTCAGCATTTTCAGAGCTTCAATCGATCACCCGATCGATTGAAGGGTCTCAATCGATCGGGCGATCGATTGAGAGCAAGCTTCTCGCGAACAGAAGCTTCCTGGATCGATCCACCGATCGATCCAGCCTTCCTGAATCAATCAGTGGATCGATTCAAGCAGGTTCAATTGATTGGGACTCACCTCCAATCGATTGGGAATGCTGATTTTGGCTGGTAAAGCCTGATTTCAGCATCTTGGACCTTTTTTAGTCTAGGTAACCATTTCTAATCCCTCAAAACACATTTGTATACAATTAGGGGGAGTTTTCATGATGAAAACAAGGACGGATTAGTTAAGGAAGACTAAGTAGAAGTTTAGATTGAAGTTTGGTTTCAATATTGAATTGTTGAACCTCAAAACTTTTAATTTTGAGTTTCCTAAAGGTTTAGGGATTCCAAGTCATTGTTGGTGCAATGACAGAAGTCACATGCATGTCTTTAGGGGGAGTTACTCTTTAAGGACATGAAAAATTATTTTCATACACCTTGGAAGGTGGTTTTACCTTCTTTAGTGAAAATGCTCAAGGTTGAGCATTGGAATACAATGGAGAGTGGATATCTTCATTGTTTATTGGTATATGCTCACGGATGAGCATTTGATAAAAATAAAGGGTATGAGACCTTTATTTGAATCGTGTTGTGCACAATGAGTGAAGTTGTGAACAACGGTGAGTAACTCTTCAGGGGGAGAGTTTCTTTTTGATGTGTGCCAATAGGGGGAGAATGAAGGGTTTAAGTTAGGCCTTCATTATCTAAGAGGGAGTTTACCCTCTTAGGGGGAGAATGTAAGGTTTAACTTACGTTTTCATTACCTAGTGGCATGAAAAAGGTTGAGGCTATGGGACTAGCCTAACTTAAAGAAGGTATTGTCAAACATCAAAAAGGGGAAGATTGTTGGTGCAATATTCCCCAGGTCAAGGTTGACCGTATTGACTGAGCTTGAATTGAGTTAAGCTCGAGTCTTGATGTTGTGTTGATGTTGGAGTTTCGATGTTTGATAATACATGTAGTCAATACATGAAGACTGCAGGTGCAATTGTTCATGTGTGAAGGAGAGTCAAGTAGGTCAAGGGTGACTGGATACTTGACGAGGAAATCCTGGTGAGTGAAGCCAGGTCAAAGACCTAGTGAGTGAAGCTAGGCAGAAGAGAAATCCTGGTGAGTGAAGCCAGGTGAAAGACCTAGTGAGTGAAGCTAGGCAAAAGAGGAAATCCTGGTGAGTGAAGCCAGGTAAAAGACCTAGTGAGTGAAGCTAGGCAAAAGGGAAATCCTGGTGAGTGAAGCCAGGTGAAAGACCTAGTGAGTGAAGCTAGGTAGAAGGGAAATCCTAGTGAGTTAAGCCAGGTGAAAGACCTAGTGAGTGAAGCCAGGCAGACATGAAGTCCTGGTGAGTGAAGCCAGGCAGACATGAAGTCCTAGTGAGTGAAGCTAGGCAGAAGGGAAGTCCTGGTGAGTGAAGCCAGGCAAGGAAAATCCAGATGGATCAAGGATGATCGGACATCTGGTGTTGGGAAGCCCAAGTAGGTCAAAGGGATTGATCGGATACTTGGCATGGAAAATCCAGGTGGATCAAGGTTGATCGAACATCTGGTGAAGATAAGTCCAAGTGGGTCAAGGGTGACCGGACACTTGGTGAGCGAGTTCTAGCGGGTTAAGGGTGACCGGATTCTAGGCATAATGTACCAATAGGTCATAGGTGACCAGATGTTGGTTTAGGAGGCTTTAGACTTGATTTTAGGGAGAAATCATGAGCTGGATCAATCAGCCGATCGATTGGCTCATGCCCAATCGATCGGCCGATCGATTGGGCGAGTCTTCGCGACAAGCCTCCTTCCAATCGATTAGTGGATAGATTGGGACAAGTGCGCGATCGCACAGAATGACGCTGGATCGATCGGTCGATCGATCCAGATCCCCCAATCGATCAGTGGATCAATTGGGAGCTACGATTTCGCGCGATAAAGGCTAGATTGATCTGCCGATCGATCCAGGCAATTCCTGAGAGCACAGAGGCGCTCTGGATCGATCAGCCGATCGATCCAAAGCCTCCCCGATCGATTGGGAGCAATCCAATCGATCGGGATCCGACCGTTGACGTCGTATTTAGCTGCTGGCGAGCTGTTCTCTCGATTGCACTTACACTGTTTCATCTCAGATCTTCACAGGGCTTCCAAAGCTTCTCCACAAAGTTCTCACCACCAGATCTTGAGGTTCTTGGAGGTTTGTCCAAGTCAAGAGGCGGATCTATAGCAGAAGAAGAAATCTAGGGTTAGGGTTTTTCTTGTGCAAACTTGTAAGCTTTTGCTTGTATTTTGTTCCCTTTCCCTTTCTTCTTGTAGTGTGAACTTGTAGGGCTTCTCCGCCTTTGGTAGTTACCATAAAGGAGTGTTTTTCATAGTGGAGGGTGCGTGAGTGTGTGGATCCTTGGATTAATCACTTCTTCTTGAGATGGATACCAAGTAAATCCTTAATGTTAGCGTTGTGTTTGTTTTCTTTGTAATTTCCGCTGTATATCCTTGAAGAAACAAGCAACGAAGAGCACGACGAGCGCACCGAGCTATTCACCCCCCCCTCTAGCTACATAATCGGCCCCAACAATCTTCATATCCTTCTTGGAGAAAGTAGCTGGAGTACTGTTCTGGGCTCCCAATATGTTACAGGAAGGACTGTTGTTTTTATTTAGACATAATCCTGTCTGAGTGAAGCTTTGTTGCTCCTTTGGTAAAGTTTACAATTTGGTCCATTATATTATCCCTAACTAAGGTTTTCTTTGTTTTATGCAGTGAACGATTTCTTTGAGGGCATAACCTCTAAGTGTATACAACTAGAGGCACTACAACAAAAGGAGCAGATGTTATGGACCGAGCGGGCTCAACAACTAGCCGACCCTTCTAGCAAGGCAATCGATAGCCACACAGCCAACCCTAGTGAAACGATCATTCCGGAGGCCATGCCATACGCGCCTCTCCTAATATCTGAGGGTTCTTTTGAGGAAGAGTCATTGTAGAAGAGGCATAGGCTTATCCTCCCCACTCAAGCTCTTGAAGAACCTTCATCTCCCACTCCCATATCTTCATCCCATCTTGCGTCCATCCCAGAAGAGACCCAGGTGTTGGGATATATACTATAAGCCTAGCTTTTATATGAACATCTGTTTCGAAATATTTTGAAGTGAGAATCACTTTGGTCAAATGTTTTCATTTTATATTTCTATATATGTCAATGCAGTTGCCTATTTAATTTATATTGTAGATAACATGGTGTGTGATGCGATACAGAATATCATGTTATCTGTTCCTTATAAATTATAAATAGTAGCTCACAACTAAGATGGATTGGGACAACCCATTGGAACAGTTGTAGTGTAATTTGGTATTAGTCTGTCTTGACTATAAAATTACACTAGTACACTATGTGTGTATTAAGCAGGACTATTTGAGGTTGTTCGATTTATACTGTCTACATAAAAGAATATAACCTCTGTTATTATGGATGTGCGTCCTTTTAATCCCTATATAATAATAAGCACGTATACTTAGTATTTATTTCTTTTACTTATCAATGGGTGAGATTTATTCGTTAAATCAATAGGCTCGATGAGTTGGGAAATAATACTATTTATATGGTGTGTTGTTGATTATAGAAGGAATCTGTGCCCTAATTATTTAGGTTAGTGATGTCCCCTTGAGGAGCTCATAAAGATTATCATATAAACTCTGCAGGTGAACTTAGTCCGGCATGATAATAAAGTTGAGTGATACTACTCTTGGAATCAGATGTTAATTAATTGAGTTGTTAGTAACTCAATTAATTAACGGATATACGATATCTTAAACATAGGGAGATTAATGCACTAATGATAAGAAGGAGCTCATATTGTAATATGAGATTGGTGCAATAGTTCAATAATAATTCTTTAGTGATATGAGTTATTATTGATGGACTTGGGTTGGATGTTGGGCTGAACATAGGAAGTCCAAGCCGATTAGGAGACCTCAACCAATTCCTTCTCTAGGTCCCTGTTGCAGCCTCTATATAAAACCTCGCATCCACCCATCCATAACTTGGTTTGGTGTAACTTAACTTAGTTTGGTTTAACTTAACTTGATTTTGGTTTAGATTTTTTCTAAATAAAATTCTATTATTTTTCTTTCTTTATAACCGACGGCAACGATTATAAAAAGGAGTAGGTGGTGCCTCTTAAAACCTAATTTTCTAATTTTTCTAATTTTCTCTCTTCTCCTCCTTGTGGTCGGCGCCCCTCCCTTTCCTCCTCACCTAGGGTCGGTGCCCCTCCCCTCCTCTTTGCTTAGGGCTGACACCCATCCCCTTCTCCCTTGCTAAGAGCCGACGACCCCTCTGCTTGCTAGGGCCGGCGACCCCCTCCTTGCTAAGGCCGGCGCCCCCTTCTTCTACTCCTTGGTGGGCGGTGGCTTGAAAAAGAGGAAGAAGAAGAGAAGGTGTCCCATCCTATAGCCTTCTTTTGTAGCCGACGGTTTGGAAACCGAGAAGAGAAGGAGGGTGGTGTTGTCTTGGTAGATCGTCGCCCACACGACGTCCAAGAAGAGGAGAGGAATATGACAAAAGATCAAGAGGTCTTTAGCTACAAAGAAAAGATACAACTAGTTCTTTAATTCCGCCGCGTAATTAGTTTGGTTTTCTTTGTATAGATTTTGAATACCAACAAGATGCCAGCGATCTTATACTTCGATCAAGATGTGCTTTGATCCATCAAGAACTTGCTTGATTGATTAAACACATATCTGATCAAACATGCATGGTGCTAGGAAAAGTTCTATACTTGTATAATTTTTGTACAGAAAAATTTAAACAGAACGGAATTCCAGCGCCTTCACCAGGCGCAATCTTCTGAACGGACTTTATCTGTCCGTCCATCTACCTCACCTCTCCCTCCTAATAGTTCCCTCAAAGAGGCTACCTCCCAACCGACCGAATCTATGGTCGGTACCACTTTATCGTCAATCGTTTTCCCCCATCCTTGCCTTGGTGGGAACTTCAGCCTGCCCTTCCTGTATAGAGACAAAGAGGCTTTACAAATTCTCTACCATATATAATCTTCCGCCCGCTCCTATCCCAACCTCCCTATCATCTACTCCTCTGTCAAGTGGTCGGGTACTATTGTTGGGATCATTGATGGAAGCTTAGGAGATCGCCATGAAAAGCTAGGCGACCTTACGCTAGCAGGGGCGATGGACAAGTGTTCCTTCGACCTAACTATGGTGACCTCACAAACCTTCTTTATTATGAGTGTTTTTTAATAATCTTCGTTTTGCAGCAATGGATGCTCGGGCTAGGCATGCTGCAATAGTTCACGACTTTGGTCTAGGAAAATGAAAATTTGAAGAAACACCTATCGGAGGCAAACATGCCTGGCAGTTCTTCTTGCCCGAGCTAAGAAAGTCAAGCTCAACCAGAACGGTTGAGCCAAGTATAAAAATAACTCTAAGAGATTCGGGCGAAGAACTAAATTGACATCGAGCGGGCGCAAAAAGCCAAAGTTGCCCTAAAACCTCAGAAGACAGGCTACGCTGAGAGATCGCTCGCCGAGTGAATATATTGGTCGAGCTCGACGAGAAAACTGTCAAATTCTAGTGCCTGGACACCCAACTGGAAGACTCAAAGGCCAACCACGTTGTAGAGATGACGACATAAACTCAATTGGTGGTTGAATGACAACAGAAGGTGGACACCCAAGAAACTGAGCTAGAGATACTCCAGGCAAACTTAGAGGCTGATCAAGCTACTATGAATGCTAGCAAATTTGAAGTTCCAAGTCTTTTGATCGAGCTAACAATCGCTCGGGCAGAGCTAACCTCTTATTAGGGAGGAGAAGAGGACCGGTTTGAAGCGAGGAAGAAAATCCTCTTGGCATCAAAAAATTTCAACATGCCAATTGTCAACTCCATCGTAAACACTCTTAGTTTTGGAGCCGATGGTGTTATCAAGCAGTTGCAAGAAGAAGGCTACCTAATGTTCACTCCCCCCGCCACCTTCCTAGATCGCCAAAGACTCATTAAGAGCGTCCGCCCAACTTTTTCCTTACTCTAAAGTAGTCTTCCTATCATCTTTGATGATTGGTGTAACTCCTGTAATTTAGTTTTTGGGACTATCGCTCTCCCTATTTCACTATTTGATTGTTTAATTTGTTTATTTGTGTCTATTCATCCTCTCGCGCCTTGTTGTTTTAAAAGAGAACTTAGTCTACTTGCCCCTCACTAGGCGAACATGCTGTCTCGGGTGGGCGTGTGATAGAACACTTAGATAAGGACAACCTCTTAGATGCGCAGGACCAAAATTGACTGAACCAAGATTAACCAGTCTCTAAGTCTCAGATGAGCTTATAGGTCAGCCGATTCCTTAAGTGCTTGAAAAACGTGGAGGGGTAAGATACCTGCCTCCGCTTAAGGCCGACCAGTCATCAAGGGGTCTTGGTGTTAACCGCTTTGAGATAGGGGCAAATCTGTTTTGATATAAACGCCAACTTTTTACAATAATTATGTATTTGTCCCATCAGTTATAATTGTGTGTTTCTTATTTTTTGACACATGTTAGCCAACCTTACTTTTTTGACATACCAACCGGCTTACAATTTTCTAGGATTACATCATCTCATCTTTTGATCTAGCAGCCCTGATCACTACCCCACTCTTTTATTTTCCCAATCTGATGACCCATGTTAAAGGGGGTATTTAAAGAATTTCCTTAGAGAACTCTTTAAAAATCCTAAATCTTTTGCCTTTGTCATCTTCTGCATCCTAGAGTTTGCAATTTCTAGCGACCTTGTCTCTTCTCTATTTTCTCCTCCTTACTTTTGCCATTCACATCCTTTTCTTAGCCCACCTAATGGTCATTTCTGGTCCAACTTATACCCACCTAGTTTCCTAGTTCCTCAGCATATACCTCGATGATATTCGGTACAACTATGGCATTCCCCACTCTATGCATATCATGGTATCAACTGCGGAGGCTCGTCCCCACCTTCCTCCATATTATATAGCTTTCTTCAAGGAGCAGATATAGGCAGACTTGTAATTCCCTCTCCCTTCTTTTCTCATTGATATGAGTCAGTACTTTCGCATTCCCCTTTAACAGCTAACTCCTAATTCTATTCATGAAATATGCGAGGTACTCATTGTTTTCGGCCTATTTGGGGTTCCTCTTTCCCCCCATTTATTTCATTACTTTTTTCACCCACAACAAGTGACCGATGGTTGTTTTCGCTTTTCTTTCTGATTGAAACTTGGTCTTTTTGAGAAATTTCTGGCATAAGGCTGCAAGTGGAAAAGTAACTACTTTTTCATCCACCTCCAAACTCCGGTATCTTGGCCACAAGTTTGGCAATATAGACTTCCGCCCGCGCCCACTTGGGGTGACTTTGACGGAGAGCACTTTGATGGAGAGTCATCCCTTAGTAGAGCCGTCACGAAATTGATTGGACTAAAGTTTGATATTTCGATGTTGCTTCAGGAGGAGCTGTTATATATGTTCAAATTGAGCCCCACCAAATTTGGACTGGCCCTCTCCTTCGGAAAGACTTGTATTCTTTCCTTCTATTTAGTCTTAAATAATATTTTCCTATAGTTACGTTTAACAAGTATTATTAGTGCAACCAAGACCATTTCTAGAGCATCCTTTTAGGCGGAGCTTAGTTGAATAAAGACACCCTAAACTGACTAGGGAAGGAGCTTTGGGCGAAGTGTGAGTCCGAGCTGACGGCCTCAATTCCCAGCCTTCCTCAAATAACGCAGCTCCCTCTAAGTCTAACGAATCCAATATCTCATTCGCCAAAAGACGTCACTTGTGCGCTCTAGTTATATCCAAACAATCCACATCCAGACGACTGCCCAGTAAGCTTCTAGCTTCCTCAACTTGAGGAAAGAAATTAATGACCACGACTCACCCTCCACCCATACCTTATATTCTCGGGTCGTCTGGTGCTTCTCCTGTGCCTTCCTCTGCTTTGCAACCACGATGACCGTAAAAATTTATTGTCCTACCTCTCTTGTCCGTTCGTCCCTACCGTCCGACTCTGGTCGAGGTGTTTTCGTGAGGCCAAGCTCTCCTGCCAAATCAGAATGTCAATTTAAATCCTCTTTCGACCTGCCCTCCCAATAGGGAAGTGCCTCTGTTCCTCCCTCCTATAGGGTTGTGGAGCTACGAGGTCCCTTAGCAGAGTCCTGGGTAGATGCAAGGAAACGCCCAAGGGACCTTTCAAATCAAGAGCGCACGAGCGAGCACGCGTGGGCGAGCGCTCTCGGGCTACCACTGCGATGAGTTAGCACTATGTCTTCCAACAAATGAGCCTTTTTCTAACAACTTTTCTCACAGCTATTAATTTTTAGTTCTACATCTCGGGATTAAACATAAGCCACCTGGTGAGCAAGGTCCCATAGGCTTCAACGGTTGAAATTATGAATTTAGTTCCCGTAAAGATTAGTTCGATAAAAAAAATTAAAAGGAAATGTGTGTCAAGTAAAATTGTAATTTGCGTGAAGTTTAATTAGGGCTAAGTAAGATTTTTGAAAAGTATTTACTGGAGCCCTAATTGACACCTAATCTAAGTCCTACGGGCCAGAATTGGAGGTGAGTTTACTAGTGAATTTGGGGCCTAAATAAGGATGGAAGGAGGGTGCCTTAGAAGGGGAAGGAAGTGAGAGAGAAAAGGGGGGGGATTCGAGTTGGGATCAGGGGGAGGGGCTGTGGCATGCGATTTTGGGGGTAAGAGGGTTCTCGATGGCAAGGGAAGGCAAGTGTTTCTTCCATTGTAGGTATGGAGTTAGGGGTTTCATTTGATAGACTGGTGCAAGGGTTCGGCTGTGGATTGTTCAACATTGGGAATTTTGCTTGTTTTTTTCCTTATTTTGCTCGGATATGAGATATGGTGTTTAGATTCTGTGATTACTTTACCTTCTTGTGTGGTTTTGACTCACGGAGTAACCGGTTTCTTTTGGTTTCTTACGCTATCCTTCAAGAGGATTCTTAAGATACAAATGAGTTCTTTTTTTTTTTTTACCGGAGAGGTCCATATTTGATGATTTAGGCAAGGATTTATGATGTTTTGCTTCTTTCTATTGTTTTCAGAAGTTTTGGGGTAGATTGTTGATAGATTAAGGTTTGATCAGGGATGCTTTCACTTTATCCTATTGCTCTCGGATTAGTGGACAGATTGTTGATGGATTTAAACTTTGGAATGAAGATGTTGTGCTTTTGTTATTGATTCCAAAATTTTGGGTTGAATTTTTTGTGAATTAAGTTTTGATTGATGATATTGTTTTGTTGAGTTTTCCCTCTAATTTTGTTGTAAACAAAATGTTGATGGAATTAGACATAAGAATGAAGATGTTGTGCTCTTGTTATTGATTATGAAATTCTGGATTGAGTTTTCTATGGATTAAGTTTTGATTTAATGATGTTATTTTGTTGAGTTTGCCCTCTAATTCTGCTGTGGATAGAATAATAATAGAATTAAACATAGGAGTGAAGATATTATGCTCTTATTATTGATTCCAAAATTTTGGCTAGAGCTTTGATAGATCAAGTTGTGATTGATGATGTGCTTGTGTTATCCCTTATTTCTGTTGAAAATTTCTGGACACGTTATTGATGGTTTTGGTTTTGATTGATGATGCTCTTATATCTCCTTCTTGCATCCAAAAAGTCGAGTTACATTGCGGGTGAGTGAAGTTATGATGGATTTTGTTCATGTGTTGCTGAAATTTCAGGACAGATTTGGTTATGTTGAATTGATTTTAAAGTTGTGTTGGTTTTCTTGAGTAGCTGGAATTTTAGGGGCTGATTTGGAAGAATTGGAGTTAAGATAGCTTAAGCTATTGTGGTTTCAAAAATTTCTTAAGATACATGGATGTTATATGCATTATTTGTATCACTATGTACACCTCGTTATGCATGTTACAATTAAGTTATGGGTAGGTTTACTTTTCGTGTTATGATATGCATAAGTTGTGATTTTTCCTAAATGGTTACATAGATGAATATGGTATGAGTGGTGACAGTACAGGATGAGTGCTCTAGGATGAACTCTAGGGAGGATCCTTCCAAGTATGAAAAAGGAAATGTAGAATTACTATGAATGAATGATTTATGTTCTTCTAAGAGGTACCTCCCTACGGGTCGTGAATATAAACTAACTGAATGTGCTCTAATAAATATTGCCACAAATGCACCATGTTCACTCTTAGTTGGTTAAGACAGAGTTTCCTTACCGTATATGCTATATTATGATTGATATTTCCTTTTCAAATTTAATTCCTAGGGAGAAATGCTTGAGTTGGTTTTCTAGTCGAAGTAAGTTCAGGTGCTATTTTTTTTTTGTTTTAAATCTCGCTTGTTGTTTATATCATGTACCTACTTGTGAAAGATATATTTGCAGGGTCTGTGGATTCACATTATAAATGATGCAGGTGGGGGAAATGACACCAAGGATATGATGGGGGACTTGAAGGCAGAGTAACTGAGGAGATAAGATGGAATGCATCGCACACTACTCTAGGGGCCTTAGAACATATTAATAAAATTTTGTTAATAGGTTTCTCTTGTGGTTATGAGTTGAAAACTATTTTTTTCTTTATGTCATTAGGAGCTAATGAAATTTTTATTTGAAAAATATATATTGAGCTTTGAACTTCATATGTGATGCAACTTTCTATGACTATATAGTAATTATGGTACTTTATATGTTGGGGATAATAGTTAAGAAGTTACGGGCCTTTTCATGGTGGTTGACCTAGAGAGGGACAATAAAATCCTGAAGGAATGCGTCCAGGAATTGAAACTCTCTGCCTCCAACCCGAGTGAGGAGACGACCCGATTATAGAAGCAGGTCAAACTCTAGGCGGGGCTATTAGCAAGTATGGAGCAAACTTTAAGAGAGTCTCAGTAGATGGGAGAGTCTCACCAAGAGAACAAAAGAAAATTAGAAGCTCTATTGGCTCTCACTAAGGTCCGTGAGGAAGTGACCTTAAAAACTAAAGCATTGTTAGTTAACTAGGCAGATCGTGCTACTACGAGAGTTGAAGGCTTCCCTACTGGATCTACCGAGTGACTTAAAGAAATATCTTCCAGAGATATGTAAATCTCGGAATAACAGCCAACCTGGACATCTAAGAAACCCGGCTGGAATCTCTACAAGCTGAATTAGACACCACCAAGTCTGAGCTATTATTTTACAAGGCTGAAGAGAATGACCGTTTCAAGGCTAGGTAAAAAGGTTACTTTGAATCCCAACAATTTGGTGAGATCTTTGGGAACCAGATTGCAAATCCCCTCGTGGGACTAAAGGAGTGATTCAATAGCTGCGTGAGGGTGGCTACCTCTCAATTGTGTTGGTGCAGGTTGCACTAACAATCTGATTTTGATATATGACAAATAGGTTAAAATTAGATGAGTTGTTTGTCTAATATTTCTACCAAGTGTGCAGGAGTTGACTGGTCTGAAAGACATGATACCAAGCTAAAATCCAGCTAGGTCCGTGGAACCCGATTGATGGTGGAAAATTCAGCCAGGTCTATGGGGATTGATAGCTAGTGTGAAGTCCAGATAGATCTGCAGGGCTCAATATTTGGCGAAAAGTCTAGTTGGGTCTGCAAACCTAACAACCGGTCGAAGTCCAGTTGAGTTTGCGGACCTGACAACTAGCGGGAAAACTTAGTGGATTAGAGACAAGTCGAGTGACTACAAGTGGTAAGTAAAGGTAAGTAACTGGAGGAGAGATATAGTAAGGGCGTGTTTCCCATTAAGGGAGCTATAGGCATCAGTCCAACTTGTTGGTGCGGGAAGCATCCGACGATCGAACCTGTGTTTTGATAATGGTAAAGGGTTCAAAGTTAAGTTGTTTTGTGATCTAATAGTTTGAATGAGCTTGCAGGAAAGTTCTAAGTGTACTTAGGCAAAAGTCCTAGCTGCGGTTAGGCAGGTGGAAAACCCAAGGGGGTGGTAACCCTAGGTCATAGGGGGTGGTAACCCTATACGGAAAGTCTTGGCGGGTTGAGAGCTTCAGACAAAAGTCCTAGGGGATGGTAACCCTTGGTGGAAAGTCCTGGTGTCGCGAACCAGGTGGAAGACTGGACGGGTCGGGGAGCGGGCGTCCAGCAGAAAGTCCGGAAGCATCGAGCGCTGAGCAAAAGTCCAGTCGATCTAGAGGATCGCACTGGCAACAGGTAACTCTCCTAAGAGGAGTAGGTGAGGACGCATTCCCTGCAGAGGGAACAGTAAGCGTCGGGCCGACCTAGGGTTTCTGGTCGGAAATCCGAAGTCAGAACCGGACAGTCCGGAGACTGTCAATATTTTATTTACTATGACTATTATGTGCTAACTTTGTTTTGCAGGGTATGTGTTTGGGACTAACACATTTTGCAGGGACAAAGGAGCAAGTCACACCTCGGATGAACAGTGTCCGAGGTGCCTCGGGTGCAAGGCTGAAGCTGACTGTGAAGTGGAGCTGGAGGCGCCTTCATGGGGATTGGAAGCGCCTTGAACCGCTGCTTGGAGGCGCCTTGGAGTGGCGTTGGAGGCGCCTTCAGGTGGATAACAGTCAACAAGCAGAGACTTATCGCAGAGTTGATTTGGGGATATAATTTCGGGTTGGAGGCGCCCTGGAGCTTGATGGAGGCGCCTTGAATACCCTGTATAAGAGGGTCTCGACCAGCAGCTAGAGATATAATATTCTAAACTATTCCTCTACTACAAGCTGCTAACAAGACAATCCCGAAGTGCTACAACAACATCCCGACAACCCGGAGCTTTAGTTTTTAGTATTCTATTGTCGGTATAAAGTTTCTTTACTGCTTTTACATTGTACTTAGTTTGTAATAATATTTTCCGAGCTTATAGTTGTTGCCCACCAGAAGCGATCAACGATCGCGGGCCTTGGAGTAGGAGTCGTCACAGGCTCCAAACCAAGTAACCAACTTGTGTTAGTGTTTGTTCTTTTCCTTTCCGTTGCGTTTATCTACTCGATACATTTTAAATCGAATGAAATAGCCACGAACACTATTCACCCTCCTCTAGCGCTTCTCGATCCAACAATTGGTATCAGAGCGGTGTCGCTTTGATTTGGTGTAACCACCAATCAAGCATATTTTTTTTATGGTTATTTTCAGTTTTACGGAGTCAATTAGAATTAGCTTAATAGCTACATTCTAATTCTTTTTACGAATCAGGTTTTTTACTCGAAATTGGTGCAACACCACTCAAGCTCATTATTTTAACTTTATTCCTGCACTATTAATCCAAGACCTAGTCTTTTGACATCTCATTCTATTTTGTACTTGCATATTAACTAAATGGTCCAGCAAGAAGGATACAACACTGTTCGTCCCCCGCTCTTCACTGGAGAAGATTTTGGGCACTAGAAGGGACGAATGAAAAATTTCCTAAAGATCCAGTTCGAGATGTGGATGATCGTCAAGACTGGATTCCAATTGCCAACCGACGAAGATGGCAAGCCTACACCCTGCGAGAACTGGGAACCAACCCTAATCAAGAAGGTGGAAGCCAATGCCAGAGCGACCTGCACCCTTCAGTGTGGACTGACCAAGGAGGAGCTCAACAGAGTTGGTCCGTTTTCAACCGCAAAAGAGCTATGGGAGAAGCTGATAGAACTGCACGAGGGTACCTCCGTCACCAAGGTAAGAAAGAGAGATTTATTGTTTAATAAATTATATAATCTCAAAATGCAGGAAGGAGAGACAGCAAGTCAACTCCACACACGTATTCAAGATATTCTCAACTCCCTCCACGTGATCGAGCAAAAGGTCGAGAACAGAGATATAATAAGGTATGCTCTCAACGCGTTTCCGAGGAGTACATTGTGGCCATCAATGGTAGATGCCTACAAGGTCTCCAAGGATTTATCTTCTATAAAATTAGATGAGCTATTCTCTGAGTTTAAGTTACATGAGCAGACTAATACACATCCAACTAAGAAGGGCATTGCTTTGGTTGCAGGTACAAGCAGAACACGCGAACCAAGACCAAGGCGTAGAACCGAACCAGAATTGGATGAAGAACCTGACTCAGACGATGAAGAAGACGAGCTAACGGCTAAACTCGTCAACCTTGTAAAGAAGCTCTATAAGAAGAAGAAGGGGTTCAACAAGAAGGACCTCAAGAAGGCAGTTCAGTCCAAGGAAGCCCAATCAAGCTCGAAGGTAAAATTTGAAGTGACTTGTTATGGCTGCAACCAGAAGGGACACATCAAGGTCAACTGTCCCAACCAAAAGGAGGTAAAGAAACAAAGAAAGAAAAAGGTCCTGAAGGCAACATTCGAAGAATCTTCCTCCGAAGACGACGACGACGAACTCGATCAGACGAGTCTCCTTGCACTGATGGCCCGGGACCAGATCAATATGTCCGAGAGCGAGAGCGAATCAGAAGCTGAATCGGAAAGAAGCCACGGATCCGTATCCGTTTCTGAAGGGTCTGAACCCACTGTAAGTATTCCGCGTTTAAATAATTTGATTAATTATTTATTACATAAATTAGCAAAATCTAATATTCGGATCAAGTCACTTTTGAAAGAGATAACAACCCTTAAAGAAGTGACCAACCACAAATCCTTGTCTGAATCTGTTCAGACTGGAACCTCGACTCAAGTCCAAAAGCTTGAGGAAGAGAATTCCAACATGAAAATTCAAGTCAAGGATTTGAAGACTGCGTTGGAACGGTTCACTTTGGGTTCTAAGAATCTTGACCTGATTCTTGGAAAACAAAAGGTCGTATACAACATATCTAGAATTAGATTCAAGCCTAAAAAGAAGTATAGATCATATTTATCACTTGTACACAGAACAAATAAAAAAGTGGCCCAAGCATGAGTACCCAAGTCCAACTTGGTCAATCAAGTTGGACTTGGTCAATATTGGGTCCCCAAGGATCAAGTACATTACCTTGATAGACCTTATCGAGGCTATGATCCAGGGGGAGCAAAAAGAAAAATTATCTTAATAAATAAATAAATTTAAAGGAATATAATTCAAAATTAAAAATTTTAATTAAATAAAAACAAGTTAAAAAGAAAATCAGTAATGTAGGAGGAGGCTCCAGAATAGTTGGCACCTCCAAAAATAATCTACCCGATAGGGTAACCAAGAGTAGTCTACCCGGCAGGATAATTAGGGTTAGAATAAAAAGAGACAACAGTTTAACTTGACCTGTGGTACTGGTGAAGTTTTGGATGATAGTACGTTAGGAAAAGCTTAGTCTATGCATGTCTAGGAAGATATGGCTTCGACCTGGTGCATTTGGCTAAGTGGAACTAACCGAAGCTACCCTTTATGGATTATAACCAGTTAGACCAAGATTTTGTATTAAGTTCAGTGGATAGGACTATTTGAAAAATCTCAAAGGCATAGTTACTCTAATGATGTCCAAGTGACTCACCATAGCCCAGAAGTTTATCCAAAGAATGTCTATTTGTTGAACCTAAAACTAAACCTAAATCTAACACAAAGTTAAACCAAACCCTATAATTGAACCTAATTCATCTCACAAAATTATAAGATTCCCTGATTGTAAAATTTAGATCAGGTGAGATAATTAAGAAGTAAATAAAATTAAATTGAATAAAATAAAATAAAATAAAATAAAATTAAATTAAAATTAAATTCAATTCAATTAATTTAAATAAAATAAAATTCAATTCAATTAAATTAAAATTCAATTCAATTCAATTTAATTAAAATTAAATTAAATTAAAATTAAAATTAAAATTAAAATTAAAATTTCAAATTAATTAACTTAAAAGCTTTCAAATTAATTAACTTAAAGTTTTTCAAAATTAATTAACCTAAAGTTTTTCAAATTAACTAACTTAAAGATTTTAACTTAAAGTTTCTCAAAATTAATTATTCTTCAAAATTTACTTAACTTAAAACAAATTCAACCATCTCACAATCACCCATAGGAATAACTGAGTGTTAGCCTAGATTGGGTGAGATGGAAAATTAGGGAGCTTATTTCAATCAAACTATCTTTTGATCCATCAAAAAGAATCCAATTCAAATACTTTATGTGTAGGAATTGGATCAATAGATGTTGGATAGTGGATGCTCCAGACATATGACTGGAGATAGGTTGAAGTTCACTAAGCTCAAATGCAAGAACCTAGGATTAGTTGCATTCGGCAACGACGGTAAACTTAAGGTAATTGGAAAGGGTAATATCGAACTTAGTTCCGATTTCATTATTCGAAACGTTTTATTAGTTGAAAATTTTAACTTTAATTTACTGAGTATAAGTCAATTGTGTGATAGTGGCTACTTAGTTACTTTTGATAATTCTGGGTGTTTAGTTAAAAATATTGATAACCCCGAAATAATATTTAAGGGGCTTAGGAAAAATAACATCTACACAATTGACCTACTCATATCCTCAACAAAGTGTCTCTTGACACAACAAGAGGAAACCAACCTGTGACACAGAAGACTGGGTCACACTCATGTCAAACTCATTTCAAAAATGAGTCGAAATGACTTAGTTAGAGGGCTACCCAAATTAAGGAAGTTAGAAAATACAATTTGCCAAGCTTGCCAATAAGATAAACAAACCAAATCAACCCACAAGTCAACCAATCTAAATAGAACTGACTCCTTACTTGAGCTCCTACATTTAGATCTTTTTGATTCACATTGAGCCAAGTCACTAAGCAAGAACCAGTACTGCTTAGTCATAATTGATGATTACTCTAGGTTCACTTGGGTAAAGTTTCTAAAAACAAAAGATAAAACCTTTAAAGCTTTTTATAATTTTTGCAAGTTAACAGAAAATGAAAAATATACCAAAATTAAAAGAATAAGAAGTGATCATGGGGGTGAATTTGAAAATCATAGGTTTACCCAATTTTATAAAATCAATGGATACAAACATGAATTTTCATGCCCTAGAACCCCCCAACAGAACGGTCTAGTGGAACGGAAAAATAGAACCCTACAAGAGGCCGCTAGAACCATGTTAAATGAGTATAACTTAAATCATCAATTCTGGGCCGAAGCAATAAATACAGCAAAGTACATTCAAAATAGAATTCTGATTAACAAATTACACAATAAACCCCCCTATGAAATATACTATAATAAAATTCCCAACTTGAACTATTTAAAAGTATTTGGATGTAAAGTTCACATTTTAAACACTAAAGATTACTTAGGAAAATTTACACCTAAATCAGTCCAAGGAATATTTCTAGGGTACTCCTCAACCAGTAGGGCCTATAGAGTCTATAACCAAAATACCCTAAAAGTTGAAGAAACAACTAATGTAATCTTTGATGAAGAAAATAACCTACCTAATATAAATGAAAATGTTGACATTAACCCAAGAATTATAGAAGATGATGAAATTAAACCTAACACTAGTAAACTAGAGGAACTAATTACTGACCCAAGTATAAGACCAACAAGATAAGACCAACAAGAATAAGTACTTCTCACCCACCTGACCAAATTTTGGGTGACCCAAACCTAGGAGTTAGAACTAGATCTTCTTATAGAAACCTGAGTCAGATTGCCCTTATTTCTAAGATTGAGCCGAAGACTATAGAAGAAGCTCTACCTAACCCAGACTGGATCATTGCTATGCAGGAAGAGTTAGCCTAATTTGATAGAAACCAAGTCTGGGAACTTGTACCTAAACCCATAGATAAGTCCATAATTGACACCAAATGAGTATTTAGAAACAAATTGGATGATCAGGGTGATATATTGAGAAATAAGGCCAGACTAGTAGCCAAAGGGTTCAGCCAGGTTGAAGGTTTAGATTATGACGAAACCTATGCACCAGTAGCTAGACTCGAATCCATTAGGATGCTGTTGGCCTATGCAGCACATAAAGGATTTAGGTTTATACCAAATGGATGTCAAGTCAGCCTTCTTAAATAGGTTTATCAAAGAAGAGGTATATGTAAGTCAACCTCCAGGATTTGAGGACTTAGACAACTCAAACCATGTATTTAAACTGAAAAAGGCCTTATATGGACTAAAACAAGCACCTAGGGCATGGTATGAACGGTTATCTAATTACCTAATATCCAAGGGCTTTAACCAAGGTCAAATAGATCAGACCCTATTTGTCAAAACCTTAGAAAAAGATATTTTTATAACCCCAATCTATGTTGATGATATAATTTTTGGCTCAACCAACACTAAACTTTTAAAAGAATTTGTTAAATTAATGGAAAATAAATTTGAAATAAGTTTGGTAGGGGAACTTAATTTTTTCTTAGGCTTACAAGTTAAACAAACCAGAGATGGAATCTATATTTATCAAACTAAATATACTAAGGAACTAATTAAAAAATTTGACATGAAAAATTTAAAAATTATAAATACTCCAATGGCAACTAATATCAACATTGATTCTGACCCAAAAAGAAAACCAGTAGACCCAAAGTACTATAGAAGTGTAATAGGTAGCTTACTCTACTTAACTGCAAGTTGACTCGATATAGTATTTGCAGTAGGTATGTGCGCAAGATACCAATCTTGTGCGAAAGAGTCACATCTAACATATGTTAAAAGAATACTTCGGTATATTAAGGACACCCTAAATGTAGGACTTTGGTACCCTAGAACTTGCACCTTTGACCTATATGACTATTCTGATTCAGACTATACCGGGTGCAAACTAGACAGAAAAAGCACAAGTGCTGCCAAATTCTAGGTCAGTGCTTAGTAAGTTGGTCAAGCAGAAAGCAACATTGTGTTACTTTATCCACTACTGAAGCTGAATACATAGCCCTAGGAGAGTGTGCTTCTCAACTTTTGTGGATGATGCATACACTAAAGGACTATCAAATAATCTGACCAAAAATCCAATTCACCACTATAGGACTAAACATATAGAGGTAAACCACCATTTTGTAAGGGATCATGTAGCTAAGGGTGAAATTGTACTCAACCATGTTGAGTCCAAATCAAACCTAGCTGACATTTTACAAAACCCTTACCTGAACTTGAGTTCAGTGCACTTAGAAGGCAAATAGGAATGTGTTGGGTAGAATAGATTTTGATTTTCAAACTAGTTTCTTATCTCTATTTTTAAATTTTTACCGTCTGTTCAGAATTTACTTAGTTTTAAAATATCTTTTAAATTATAGGAAAATGTTCCCAATTTTTTAGATTTTCAAAATTCGGACTTAGCCTAGGAATTTTCCCTTTAGATATCATGTTCCCCTAGATTTCAGCCAGAGCATCTCACAAGCACACTAGGCTTAACTTGCTTGTGTTTGAAAGAAACGTAGAATGATGTGAGATGCATAGGATACAACCTAGACTTCAGAATGCTTATTTCTGTGCATCGCAGTAAGTCTGGGCGTTAAATATCAAAAATACAGTAATCAAGTTAAGTGATCTTATCTTAGTCAAATCTAACTGGATCAATTAACTTAACTTGACTAACCAAGTGAAAGCTACTGTCTTCTAACAAACAGCTAGTAGCTAAAGGTTAGACAATTGGTTAAGAATATTAAAATTTGGTTATCCAACGATTAAGTGTACTCATGCTTGGATTTTAGGGCTCTGATACTTCGCTAAAGGAATTCATGTTTTTCAATAGGAATTCATGTTAAGTGAAATTCTTTATAAAATTGAATTTCCAAACTTAGCTATGTTCCTTTAAAACTTATTCTTTTCAAAAACTTTAGCTAAATTTTTTACTACTGTTATCAAAATATTAGCTAAAGTCCTTTATCAAACTACTATTTTCATTTTAGCTAAGTTAAGCTTTTTACTCATCTTTTAAATGATCTAAGTTCTTTTAACTTGAATTTTAAGCATTCTTTCAAAAATTAACTTTTCTATCTTACGTTGCTTTATTACATAACTTAAGTTTTCCACACACTTAATAGCTTTTCGTTTATCTAAAGTTATTTTCCTATAACCAAGTATCGGAAAACAAAAACATCTTACTCTTTCCCTCCGTAAGTTTTTGATATATGGCAAAGAGGGAGAGTAGCATAAAGTTCAAAAGAAAGCTCTAATTAAGGGGGAGCCTCACACTTTAAAGTTTTAGCTTAAGCTTTGGTTGCGTCTAAAATTGTTTACTTATGCTTGCTTATACTAAAACTTTAAAAATTGGTACTTATGCATCTGTTTACTTATGCCTGTTTGTACTTAACTTTAAATTTTAATTGTCATAATCAAAAAGGGGGAGATTGTTGGTGTGGGAAGTATCCGACGATCGAACCCGTGCTTTGATAATGGCAAAGGGTTCAAAGTTAATTTATTTTGTGATCTAATAGTTTGAATGAGTTTGCAGGAAAGTCCTAAGTGTACTTAGGCAAAAGTCCTAGCTGCGGTTAGGCAGGTGGGAAAATCCTAAGGGGGTGATAACCTTAGGTCATAGGGGGTGGTAACCCTATGCGGAAAGTCTTGGCGGGTCGAGGGCTTCAGGCAAAAGTCCTAGGGGGTCGTAACCCTAGGTGGAAAGTCCTTGTGTCGCGAACCAGGTGGAAGACTGGACGGGTCGGGGAGCGGGCGTCCAGCAGAAAGTCCGGAAGCATCGAGCGCTGAGCAAAAGTCCAGTCAATCTGGAGGATCGCACTGGCAACAGGTAACTCTCCTGAGAGGAGTAGGTGAGGACGCATTCCCTACAGAGGGAACAGTAGGCATCGGGTCGACCTAGGATTTCCGGTCGGAAATCCGAAGTCAGACTTGGACAGTCCGGAGACTGTCAATATTTTATTTACTATGACTATTATGTGCTAACTTTGTTTTGCAGGGTGTGTGTTTGAGACTAACACATTTTGCAGTAACAAAGGAGCAAGTCACATCTCGGATGAACAGTGTCCGAGGCGCCTCCATGGAGCTTGGAGGCGCCTCGGGTGCAAGGTTGAAGCTGGCTGCAAAGTGGAGCTGGAGCCGCCTTGAACCGCTGCTTTGAGGCGCCTTGGAGTGGCGTTGGAGGCGCCTTTAGGTGGATAACGGGCAACAAGCAGAGGCTTATCACAGAGTTGATTTCAAGATATAATTTAGGGTTGGAGGCGCCCTGGAGCTTGATGGAGGCGCCTTGCACACCCTATATAAGAGGGTCTCGACCAACAGCTAGAGATATAATATTCTAAGCTATTCCTCTACTACAAGCTGCTAACGAGACGATCCCGAAGTGCTGCAACAATATCCCGACAACCTGGATCTTTAGTTTTTAGTATTCTGTTGTCGGTATAACGTTTCTTTACTGCTTTTACATTTTACTTAGTTTGTAATAATATTTTCTGAGCTTATAGTTGTTTCCCACAGGAAGAGATCAACGATCGTGGGCCTTAGAGTAGGAGTCGCCACAGGCTCCGAACCAAGTAACCAACTTGTGTTAGCGTTTGTTCTTTTCCTTTCCGCTGCGTTTATCTACTCGATACGTTTTAAATCAAACGAAATAACCACGAGCGCTATTCACCCCCCTCTAGTGCTTCTCAATCCAACACAGCTTAGGTCCATTTGAGAAACCTGAGCTCAGACCTTGACTAGATCCTAATTTCGGGGAGACAGGATCTGATTATTACTCATATTTTATTATGTTGTGCTAACTTTATTTTGTAGGGAAAAAATATTCTAATTTTAGGTTTCCTAGGACTAACCATTTCTGTAGGGGAGAAAGCTGCTAAAGAAAAGAGTCTGGGCACTCGGACCAAGTTCACCTAGGCAGGCCGTAAGCGCCCAGGCAGTCCAGGCACTCGGAGTCGGTCTAGGTGCCCAGACTTGAAACTTCATCCACAAGCTGACGTGAAACGCGTCGATTGACCAAGCTACGTGGTCCAGGCACTCGAAGAGGTTCCAGGCGCTCAGAATGGATCTATATAAAGGCCTTCAACCCAAAGCTTTAGAATAATAACTGTGATAAGTTATCTTCTTACTCGGTGTTCCAAAAAGGCTCCCACAACTCTGCTACTCTCCACCGACAACCGGCGACCAAGACTTTTCAATTATATTGTTGTTGTTGGTAACTTTTTCAGTTCTTGTACTTAACTCCTGTAATCGTTTGTGAACTATTAGTGGATTGCCTAACGAAAGCACTCGACGAGTGCGGGCCTTGGAATAGGAGTCGTCGAAGACTCCAAATCAAGTAAAACTCGGTTTATTAGCATTGGTTCATTTTTTCCTTCCGCTGCGTACTTCGATTAATTCACTTTCGATTTTCATGATCGCTATTCACCCACCCCCCTCTAGCGTGAATTAATCACTTTCGATTAATTGGTGGTTGCACCAATTCACTTTCGATTAGTATCAGAGCTGGTACCGCTCTGAATTGGTGCAACCACCAATCAAGGAAAGGAGGGTTCTTTTTTTGAAAGAAAAATTATATATCATTTTTTTCCCTCCATTTTTTTTTAAAAAAAATCACTTTCATTTTTTCAATATTAGTTAGAATTGATGAAATAACTTGTTTAACAAAATTTGTCATAATATTTTTATTTTATTTTATTATTATTATTATTTTTGAAATTGGTGAAACACATTTATTTCTTTATCTCCCACACTACTTACCCCAAGATAAAGTCTCAGAAATTGCTTCTTATTTATATTTTTTGCAAGTATACTAATGTCTCATGAAGAATGATGGAGCATCCACGAACCATCACCATATGAGATGTACAAGCGGCGCAAATTTAATCTGTGGAGGATGCAGATGGAATGCTTCATCCTTATGAACGACTTCGATGGCGGTATGACACTGAGGCGATCAACCTAAAACACAGAAGCCAATAGAAAGGTAATAAATTTAATTATAAAATTATTACATAATGAAATTACATACAGAATTGGAGAACACCAAGATGCCTATGAGTTATGGACTTAGCTAACTAAGCTTCACGAGGAGCCGATGGAGTTAGAGGATCAAGTTGAAAGTGAATTCTGACTCGAGTCAAATCCAACGAAGAAGCCTACTGAATTAGGGGATGCGCTTAATGTTACTATAATTTATCAAAATACCCCTATCAGTAGTAGTTTAAATAATATTCATGATAAGTTAGTAAAGGTTGAGAGAAAGCTCGCTTGTAAAGACTGTCACCTATTAAGGTGAATCACCCTGCTCTTTTCTTGAGCATCTTGGCTTGCTCTCGGTCTTCAAGTAAGAGGCCATTCTAAAGAAACTAAATCAATAGTGTCCTCCAGTCAACCTATAGTTCTATCTAAGTCTATCTCTCAATATGTGCGATTAGTAACATATGTTCCATGGGCTTATCCAAAATCCATGGGACTATGGCGAAGGCCAATTTAACTAACTCATCTGCTATTTGATTTTCTATGCGGGGAATTTTTTTGTATAATTACCTCTTGAAATTCAACCTTTAACTTGTCGAATGCCTTTGTATATAACTTGAGCCGCTCATTGTTGATCTCAAAATTGCTAGACAATTGTTGCTCGGTTAACTGGGAATCTGAATAGAGTAAGACTCGGGTGGCACCTACATGTTGGGCGGTCTATAGTTCGTCTATTAATGCTTCATATTCAGCTTCATTGTTAGTAGCTCAGTAGTTTAACCACAGGGATAACTACATTCTATCCTCTCTTGGTGGTAGCATAAGAATGTCTATCCCATTGCCCTGCCAAGTGGATGATCCATCTACATATATCTTCCAAGTCTCTTCAGGGTTAAGATTTTGTATCTCAGTGATAAAGTTAGCTAAGGCCTCAACCTTGATGGTTGCTCGGGGTTGGTACTATATCATACTCACTGGGCTCTGTGGTCTACTTAATCAACCTCTCAAAGGCTTCTGGGTTGACAAGTACTCAGCCCAAAGTGCTGTTAGTAAGTACTATGATTGTAAGAGAAAGAAAATAAAGACGTAACCTCCAAGTAGCTAAAATCAGTCCATATGCCACTACAACAAAATACAGCATTAGAGACGGAATTAGAGACGGAAATATAGTTCCGTCTCTGATTAGAGATGGAAATATAGTTCCGTCTCTAATTAGAGAAAGAACTATAATTCCGTCTCTATTTTGACCATTTTTAATTAAAAAAATGAATCCGTAAAGTTTAGCGACGGAAATAAATTATCCGTCTCTAAATAGAGACAAACATTTTGATTCTGTCTCTAATTAGGGACTAAATATCACTATTTGGTAGCAAATTAAGCCCCATCATAAACGGATTAGAGATGGAACTATTAGTTCCGTCTCTAAATAGAGATGAAACTATTTGTTCCGTCGTTATGTTCGCGATTTAGGGAAGAACCCTCTTCTCCTCGTGATTTAGGGCAGAACACTCTTCTCCTCTGTGCTCCCTCGCTCGTCTCCTTCTCCTCTCTGCAGACCGCAGCGCATCTCCACATACCGCAACCCTTTCATCTCCTCTCCGCAGCGGCTCCTTCCCAGTTATGTCTCGGTAAGTTCTGTCTTGGCTCCTTCCCTCATAGCGGCTCGCCTCCTTCCCTCACAGCGGGTCGCCTCTTTCATTCTCAGTTCCTGCAGAGAGCTCTCTGCAACAACGTCTTTGTCTTCCCAGTTCTAGTTCCCCGCGGCTCGCCTCCTTCCTTCTCGGTAATCTATTGAATTGAGTTTACTAGTTTGATGGATTTGGTGTCATTCTGTAGCTCCTTCCGCCCTGATCTTCTTCACAAGTTCACAACTTTCTTTTAACTTTCAACTTTGACAAGGAATTACTATCCGGTGAAGCGTGAAGCATGATCCATCTTCACAGATTTTGTTATGCTTCAGTAGATGTTTTTATTTATAATTTTCTATTGTTGAATTTTGTGAATTGAGAACTCAAAAGGAACCCTAGGTAATTTTTCTCTTTCGGACTTCGTTCTCCTCATAATCTGCTTCTGAATTCAAAAGTTTCAAGTCATTAAAAAATTTTGTGTCATAGTGTGAAGACCTCTCTAGTTCAATGTTGTGTAGATCTGTTTCGTCTGAACCTTTTGCTTGATAATTTATTCAACAATAAGAAGTGAAAATTGGAAATTTATCTTGATGTAGGTGGGAAAATTTCACTTATTGGTCATTCTGCAGGCGGATGGCTTGACCGTCTGTACTTCGAAGAATTTGGGACGTCTAACATCTCTGCTGCTAACTCTTGGAACGCCTCACTTGTATGTTTTATTTTTGCCTTAACACTTTCATAAAGTCGGGTAAATCGTCTGGCTAAATTTAAACACATAATCCATTAGATATTGTTTGCACGGATCTTTTCCCTCAGTTGTTCACTCAAGTGGCAGTGTTGACAGTTATGCAAACCAGTTTCGATGAAAGTAATATAAAATTAAGGATTTAGTAATTTATATGGTTATACTTTGATACTATTTGACTTGGAATTTGGATCCACATAGTCCAAGTAGATCAACTTCTTGATGATCAGCCGAGGCTTTGCTTTTTGTGGTTTATCTCCTTTTTATTCCTGTTCTTTGCAATTTCAAAAGCTAGTTTCTAAAGCTAGATTACTAATTTACTTAGTACCTCAGATCTCTCTCTAATTTCAATGCCTTGCAAAAGTAATAGTTCTAGCAAAGCAGATGCAATGGATCACATTTGTACTGAACACTTTCCTTTTGAATTGTATAAGAATCCAACGGAAACAAATGAAGTAATTCATTTGCAACTAGAGTAATAGTTATATATTTTATCTAGTAAGGTTGTTGGATAAATCAAATTTATCCAGCAAGTGAAATGATGGTGACCTAAGTACACCAGAATAGTAATAGTTCTGTAATTGCTATTTGCAACTAGAGTGGTCAAAGAAATATGAGCAAACAAACATATCAAAATCAATATAATTATATTAAATATTATTTTCTTTGGTCTATCCCTCACACTTTAAACCACCATAAATTCTACTCAAATGAACTTGTTTGCTTATAGAATCTATTGATCGTCATTAAATCTATCCAATTTTCTATTTAAAAAAAATACAATTTCATTAGGAATGCTGCATACAGGAAATGTAGCTTGCTTAAACACATACAGCTTAGTCAATCTATGATCTTTTCCTTTGAGGAAAAGTATTATATTTTATCTTCCTGTGGCATCAAACAGAATTGACTTGAAATGACTACACAAAACATATTACATTATGTCACTATTGCAAAATTTGATTGTTAGAAACTGTTAAACTCTGCACACACCACCAATGCTCAAAATGTTGTATTCATGATATGATTTTTGAATACATTGAATCATATGTGTGGTACCTCAATTATATTAATTGCATGCTTACTAAGTAATCAATCTTATGTTTATTAGGATACAATGTACTTGAACAAAGATTGGATGTACAATAGATTAGAAAATGGATTTATCCGAGATGAATATTTTACTGGAGTTGAAGAGTTTGTGAACTTTACGAAGAGTCATCCAGAATGTATGGATGGTGTCATGTTACGTTGTCCGTGTAATCATTCCAAATGTAGAAATAAAACTTTCCATGATGAGGATATTGTCAAAGTACATCTATGTAAAAAAGGATTTGCTCCAAATTACTACAACTGGTACTGTCATGGAGAGCCTTATTTGTCTCACCGTATTGGAACTTCGGTTGCTTCATCATCATCTAATGAGAATGCAATGCAATCAATGATTTATGACACTATGAATGCTGTTGATCATTCAAATATAGATGATGTGCCAACACACAAAGTTCAACAAATGTATGGCATGTTAAAGGCTAGTGAAAGAGAAGTGTGGGAAGGGATTCCGTCTGGTTATTCCCAATTATCGGCTACTGCAAGATTATTGAACATAAAGGCAGAGCATCATTTTTCAGAAAGATGTTACAATGACATCTGTCAATTGATGTCTGAGTTACTTCCTGTTGATAACATAATGCTTGATAGCTTCTACAATACAAAAAAATTGGTGAGAGGTTTAGGCTTGCCCGTAGAGAAGATTGATTGTTGCATTAATAACTGCATGATATTTTGGAAAGAAGACAATGAACTGATTGAATGTAGAATCTGTACTCACCCTCGTTATAAGCATAGTAGTCGAATACCAGGGAAGAAAAATAAAAAGATTTCATGGAAAGTTATGTATTATTTCTCGTTAACTGCTAGACTTCAACGCTTGTACGCATCTACTGCAACAGCAAGCTACATGAGGTGGCATCATGAGCATGTGCACGAAGAAGGTATAATGTGTCATCCTTGTGACTCGTCTGCATGGAAACATCGTGATACAACATTTTCTTCATTTGCAATGGAACCACGTAATGTGAGACTCGGACTTTCTGCAGATGGATTTCAACCATTTGGTCAGTTTGGACAGTAATATTCATCTTGTCCAATTATAATAACACTTTATAACTTACCACCATGGATGTGTATGAAAGATGAATTTATGTTCCTTACTGTACTTATTCCAGGGCCGACTAATCCAAAAGAGAAGATTGATATTTTCTTGCAACCTCTGATTGCTGAGTTGAATGAATTATGGAATGTAGGGTCAGTGACTTATGATGTTGCAAGCAAAACTAATTTCAGATTGCATGCTGCATTATTATGGACGATCACTGATTTTCCAGCATACTCAATGTTGTCAGGATGGAGCACGGCTGGTAAATTAGCATGCCAACACTACATGACAGAATCTGATGCATTTTCATTACCCTGCAGTGGGAAGGTATCTTGGTTTGATAATCATCGTAAATTTTTACCAGTTGATAACCCTTTCAGGCGAAATAAGAAATTTTTCATTAGGAATGTTGTAGTCAGAAAACTTCCTCCAACAACCAAGTCAGGTGAAGAAATCCTTGACCAAATAGACAGCTATGGTTTTCTACCAGTAGCTGAGACTAATTCTGATGAGATAAATAAATACATCGTTAGGCAGTGCAAGTGTGGTTGGAAGAAAAGGAGTATTTTTTGGGAGCTACCATATTGGAAGTATCTACTTATTCGGCATAATTTAGATGTAATGCACGTTGAGAAAAATTTCTTTGATAATATTTTTAACACTGTGATGAATGTGCATGGAAAAACTAAAGACAATGCAAAATCACGTGAGGAATTAAAAGAACTAGTTAGCAGACCAGAGTTGCATCAGGATGAAACAACCAATAAATTCCCAAAGGCTTGTTATACATTGGACAAAGATGCTAAACAAGTTTTATGTAATTAAGATGTTTGGAATGAAGAGTCATGACTGTCATGTATTCATGCAAAGACTTATTCCAGTAGCTTTTCATGACTTACTTCCTCAAAATGTTTAGCAAGCACTCACAGAATTGAGTCTATATTTTAGAGATTTGACTGCGAGGTGTATTATGATGGATGATATGCTTCGACTAGAAACAGACATTCCTCTCATACTATGTAAGCTTGAACGTATTTTTCCACCCAGTTTTTTTGACTCAATGGAACATCTACCAGTATATTTAGCGTACAAGGCACAAATAGCTGGTCCTGTCCAGTACAGATGGATGTATCCATTCGAATGAGTTTTTAAGGAAATTAAAGAATAATGTTTGTAACAAATATAGAGTTGAGGGGTTAATCTGTAATGCTTATCTGGTTGAAGAAGCATCCTCATTTTGTTCCTATTATTTTGCTGATAATGTAAAAACCAGACATCGCAAGTGTCCTAGAAATTCAGATGATGCACAACCTATAGACCCATCTATGCTTTCTATTTTCAAGTTTCCTAGCAAGCCAATGGGAGCATCTGTTTCTAGATGGTTAACTCCACAAGAATATCATGCTGCGAGGGCATACATACTCTTAAACTGTGATGAAGTCAAACCCTACATAAAGTAAGTTGACTTCTTGAATCAAACATTTCTCAAAAAATAAGTTGTTTCGCGATAGTGGTTTTCTTAAAATTACCTTATTTTTCATCTTGTATGAACAACAACTACAAGTACAAAATCCATCAATTTGTGCAAGTGAGATAGCTGAAAAGTTAGAGACGGAATTTGCATTATGGTTTCAAATTTATGTAAGTTAGAGGATAATTTTAATTTCTTACATCCATATTAAATTATCAGAGGCTTATTTTAAATTCTACTATTTGTATAGGTGTCCGATCGGAGAATATCTAATGTGCAAAATTCCAGGATAATCAATCTTGCATCTAGACCTCTCCGTAAGATAACAGTGTACTCTAGCTACTATGTTAATGATTTTAAATTTCACGTGAGACAACGGGATTCACTTAGACTAACTTTCAATTTGGGTGTTTGTGTGAAAGGATCTATCAACAACAGTAATTCTGAGTTGGATTATTATGGGAGACTTGAAGAAATCATAGAAGTTGAATATCCTGCTTTACTCATCAAAAGATGTGTGTTATTTAAATGTTCTTGGTATGATCCGACTCCAAGAACAGGTACCAGAATACATCCAAACTACAATTTAGTTGAGGTAAATGCAAACAAAAGCTTCAACAAGTATGAACCTTTCATTTTTACGGTACAAGCGGGGCAAGTTTTCTATCTTGAATATCTCACGAAGAGGAGAAGAGCTAGTGAATGGTTAGCAGTTTGCTGAACAAAGCCACACTCTACCATAGAATTGCCCAACTCTATCGTGAACCAAAACCATAATGCATTTCAAAATGATACAATAGAGATATATTCAGTAGATTCTCAGCTTCAATTAACATCTCAATTACTTGTAGATGTTAATGTACCTTATGAGGAGATAGATGGTGGAGAAATATCCAGCAGTGAGGAGTTTATTGAACTAACAGAGTCTAGTGAGGAGGATCTATAAAATGTTAATGATTAAAATTGTTATATCTTCAGATTAAGCATTGTTAAGCTAAATTTTAGATCTAAATATTCATGGTTATATCACTTGTCTTACTCTATTAGTCATTATTTTTTTTTGATAAAAACTAGTGTGCATGCGTATGTGTTATAATGTAATTCTACAGATATAGACATGTCTGACGTTGGTGGCTAGATTATTCTACGGATTATCGGGGGTTGGTAAGTATTGGTGTTAATAGTGTATTTTTTTAACATATTTTTTTAATTTTATTTGTTAAATGCAGTTTTACCCCAGATGGTCATAGAGTAGCTGCATACATCACCTCGAAATTTAAAGAATGATTTAGCCCCGCTGGTATTACATGGAAGCGGGTAGATCAGGATATGAAGTAATTTTATTATGATGAGTTTTTGGTAAGCCATTTTAATTATCATGATTTTATTATATTTTTTATAATAATTTGTGAACATATTATTGCAGAAAAGATATACTTGGGAGGAAGGGCACGAGGCAGAATTTTATGCTACCTGGACCGCAGCTTATGCCAAACTATACAAAGACATGTTATACAAAGCAAGACAAAAGGGAATAAAATCATCCTATGTACCTGAGAACATTTGGGATGCATGGCGAGCCATCTGGGCTGCAGATAGATGGCAGGAAAATGTAATGATAGCTCGAGCCAATAGAAAGAGTGAGCTGGCTGGCCTTAGTACCGGAGCGATAAAACATACTGTTGGATCCCGATCGATCGTCGAGCATGCCTTAGACTTGGTGAGTTATCAATTTTAAAATTCTATAAGAGTTTTGTACCTAGAACATACGACTAGAAATATTTACATTTTTAATATTCAGGAACATGATCTACAACGACCTCCTACTTGTTGGGAGATATTTACCAAGACACACAAGTCAAAAGATGCCAACTTTATAGATCGTCGATTGTCGGCATTAGACGTAAGAATCTACACTTGAATATATTTAACTATTAATAATGATTATCTATTATTTTAGTAAATATCTAATGATACTTTTTTTAATGTAAATAGGAAGAAATTGCTGCTAGGGTTGCACAGGCGTCTCAGCCTAGTTTAGAGGGAGGTGAGGAGCAGACTTTATCCACTGACCAGATAAATGAAATTTATTATGATGTGGTTGGTGGAAGGAAAAAGACCTCCACCCTCTATGGTCTTGGAGCCCAGACAAGAGTTGTATATGATCAGGCGATGACTCCTAGGGCCAGGGTTGTCCCAGCACATCATCGAGTGCATCCGAATCATCTGCTAGAGTAGACGCCTTAGAGCAAAAAAACGCAGATTTGAAGACCCGACTATCAAGCTTGGAGGTAGATTTTCGAGCAGAGTGGCAATCCCGATTGGATCTTGAGAAAATTGGGCGAGATATGCAGGCCTTCTTGGATCAAATGAGTGCAACGCCGCATCGTTTTGCCTCTCAGGAGACTACTCAAGACCCTAATAATCCCCCTGATCCGTAGATTGCCATAGGTATCTTGATGTTTAACTTTTTAATTTTTTTTTGTTCAACATTGCCATAGTTATCAATTTTAAACTATTTCTAACATTGGATTATATTTTTTCAGGAACGTTGATATCTATACAACACTATCATCATATATCTAAACTAGCACTCAGATATGTCAAATAAATTCATAATATTATATTTAATATGTTACTCATAATTGTGTATTAGTTTATTCTTTATTTTATTAGTAATCTATCATATTAACATTTTTGCAGGATTGATTACTACTCACTAGTTTAGGATTGGATTTTCTTTGCTAGAAGGTGTTGTATTGTGTTTTTAAATTTCAGATGTTGTAGTACTATACAATCAGTGTTTATGGTTGGAGATGTTTGGATATTTATCTTTGTTGTTTGATTGGATATTTAGTTTTAGTTTTGTACTTGGATTATTGTTATTGGAGATGTTGTAGGAATGTATTGTGCTTGGATTGGATATTTGGTTTGATATTTACATTTATATATTATTTTGTATTGTTATTGTCTAATTGTGTATGTATTGTGTTGTTTGAAAACCATCGTATGTGATGGTTTAGATTGATATGAAATGTAAACAACGATGACTGCAGAAACAAAATGGTTATGGTGAAATTTTCAGGTATTAGAGACAGAATATTAAAATTCCGTCTCTAATTAGAGACGGAATTTTAATATTCCATCTCTAATTAGAGACGGAATTTTAATATTCCGTCTCTAATTTCACCATGAAAATTACTGTAATATCGATACCTAGCGATGGAACTTTAATTTTCCATCGCTGAGTGACCTAAATTTGTCTTAAATGTCGATGCTTGCGACGGAATATAAAAAAATCCGTCTCTAATTAGAGACGGAATATTAAACTTCTGTCTCTAATTAGAGACGAAATATTAAATTTCCGTCTCTAATTAGAGACGAAATATTAAAATTCCGTCTCTAATTGGAGACGGAAATTTAATATTCCGTCTCTAATTAGAGAGAATATTAATCTAACTAAAGACGGGATTTCATGGTTAGCGACTGATGATTAAATTTCCGTCGCTAAATTTTAGAGACGGAATATATATCCCGTTGCTAAATTTAGAGACGGAATATATATTCCGTCTCTAACTAGTGACGGAATTTAAAATTCCGTCTCTAAATACAATCAGCGACAAAACTCGTAGCGACGCAGTGAAGTCGTCGCTAATCTAATTTTTTTGTAATGTGCTAATTTCTCAAGCGCGGTATAACGACACTCGGCTCCTTTTAATGAATGACTCAGAAAGTATACAGGCTGTTGATATTTTCCCTCTTACCTCACTAACACTAATCTGACCATGTGCTCATTGGCTGACAAATACACCCACAAAGGTTCACCCGCTACTGGCTTAGCAAGTATAGGCAGGGCGGACAAATAATTTTTCAACTCCTCGAAAGCTTTGTTGTAGTCAGCATTCCGCTGGAATTTGGTCGCTCGGTGGAGGATCTTGAAAAAAGCCAAACTTCGATCAGCCGATTAGGAGATGAATTGAGACAGAGCTGATCTTGAAAAAAAGGCAAGCTTCAATCTGGTCAGTCAATCTTTATGCCTCCTTCAGATTGTGTGGGGGAGTTATGTCTTGGAGGGTATGCACTTTGCTTAGGTTGACTTCTATCCCCCGCTTGATTACAATGTATCTCAGGAACCATTCACTTTTTGCTCCGAACAAACATTTGCTCGGGTTGAGCTTCAATTCATACTGCCTTAAAGTCTGGCAGATTTCTTCGACATCTGCGCACAAGTTTGTCACCCGGAGGGATTTGATAAGGATGTCGTCCACGTAAACTTCTATATTTCGCTCAATTTGCTTTCAGAACACTTTTGTTAGAATCGTCGTACTCGGCTAGAGAGGGGGGTGTGAATAGCCGGCACCAAATTGCTCGTTTCTTCCTACGATTAGGGTTAGCGCAGCAGAAATAACTAAATAGAAACGCAAAAAGGAAAGATCAAACCTCAAACTCAAACTCGACGATGTAACGAGGTTCGGAGATGAAACTCCTACTCCTCGGCGTGTCCGTAAGGTGGACGAAGCCTATCAATCCGTCGGTGGATGAGTCCCCGGAAAACCGACTAATAAGAACTCCTTCTGGGTGGAGAAACCTCACCACAAACTCTTGCAACAGCAAGATCAGAGTACAAGTACAAGAAGCACAGCAAGATACAAATATAAAGATGAATGTAACAACTCTTGCTTGCCTTCTCATCGTCGACTAAAATCTGTAGATGAAGCACCAACTTCACAGAATCACAGCAGCAGCTGAAACCAATCGAAGAAGTCGAGGAAGCTCACGCGAAGCTTCGGAAGCGAGCTTAACAAAGCTCTAGAACAGCAGAAACAATAACTTGTAGAAGCAAGAAGAAGATCAAGAAGAAGCAGAAGCTTCGGAGAAGAAGAAGTAAGAAGTAAGTTTTGTCTGTAGGAGCCCTCAACCTCTTTTATACCTGCATCCATCTGCGAAGAAGGAGCCAGAAGACAGCAGAAGACAAAAGACCGTTGTGAGCCAACGGATAGTTCTGGACCGATCAGGCTGAAGCCTGATCGGTCCAGGGCACCTTTGATCGGTCCTGGGGACCGATCAGGCCCCAGTCTGATCGGTCCCCGGACCGATCGTCTCTGATCGATCGTGGAGACCGATCAGACTCCCTGCTTATCGGTCCCCAGACTGATCAGTTCACTCATAGAAAGTTGGCTCAACTCCTCTGATCGGTCTCCAGACCGATCAAATGACTTACAGAACCCTTCTGTTTGTTATCTGATCGGTCACCAGACCGATCTGGTTACTGATCGGTCACCAGACCGATCCAGGTTTAGAACTCCAACCCTAAACCCTAAATGGTCCTGAGAACGAGCTACCGAGCCCTCTCTTGACCTAGTCTGGAGAACGAGCTACCGAGCCCTCTCCGACTTCGTCCGGTCCAGAGAACGAGCTACCGAGCTCTCTCTGACCACAGTCCGGAGAACAAGCTACCGAGCCCTCTCCGACTTTCCGTGCCAAGTCTCCAACTTGGTCTTCTCCGTGCCAAGTCTCCATACTTGGACTTTTCCCGTGCCAAGCTCCCTGCTTGGACTTTTCACCAGATGTCTGGTCAACCTTGACCCATCTGGATTTCCCTTGCCTGGCTTCACTCACCAGGACTTCCAAACTGCCTAGCTTCACTCACTAGGTCTTTCCCCTACCTGGCTTCACTCACCAGGTCTTCCCAACTGCCTAGCTTCACTCACCAGGACTTTCTCCAACTGCCTGGCTTCACTCACCAGGACTTTCACTTTCACCTAGCTTCACTCACTAGGGTTTTCACCTGGCTTCACTCACCAGGATTTCCAATCTGCCTGGCTTCATTCACCAGGACTTTCCGAACTGTCTGGTTTCACTCACCAGGACTTTCCGAACTGCCTAACATCCTAGTTAGGACTTCCTAGTCAAGTATCCGGTCAACCTTGACCTACTTGACTCTTCTTCATCCAACCTGATCAGACCCTGATCAGTATCTCTCCGCATGGACAACTGCACATGCATTGTCCATGTCTACATGTCTTTCTGTATTGTCAAACATCGAAACCATGACCAAGGTTTACGCTTGGTCAACTAGGTCAACCTTGACCTACTGAAAATTGCACCAACAATCTCCCCCTTTTTGATGTTTAACAATACCTTTAAGTTAGGCTAATCCAATAGCCTCAACTTTCTTCATGCCACTAGGTAATGAAACATAAGTTACAACCTTACATTCTCCTTCTAAGAAGGCAACCTCCTTCTTAGATAATAAAGGCCTAACTTAAAACCTTCATTCTCCCCCTATTGGCACACATCAACAAACTCTCCCCCTGAAGAGTAAGTTATCGTTGTTCACAACTTCACTCGTTGTGATCAACAAACTCTCCCACTAACTCCAATGTTCTTCCTTGAACATTCTCCTGACATTCTCCATTCTCCCCCTTTTTGACACACATAAAAAAAAGTGAATCAAGGTCAAGAGTTTGTTCCTAATGAAAGTCCCATACCTTTCATTGAAACCCTTAATTTCCCCCTTGATACTAATGTCAATAGTCAATTTAGTGATAATCCCATATCACTCATGACAACTCCCCCTAAAGGTCAACTCCCCTTGACCAATAGGTAACACTTCCCCTAAAAGTCAACTCCCCCTTGACCATTGCATCAACAATGTCTTGGAGAGTTTCAAACCTTTAGAATTCTAAAACACCAATTCCCGAGCTGAAATTTCAGACAACCAGTCAAATTTCAGCAACTTGGCACGCCCTGATCGGTCACCAGACCGATCAGAAGTCCCCTGGATCGGTCACCAGACCGATCCAGCCTTCCCTGGATCGGTCCAGTGACCAATCCAGGTACTGATAGGTTCTGATTTCTGATTTTCCTTCAGCGAAATTTAGAAACCCCTAATAAATTACATAAAACTCCAAAAATTGTGAAATTTTGAGGATACATTCCTCATAACATATACTATCATGGAAAAATAATTTTCTATGAAAATAACTTCCATTTTCAAATCTTGATACAAAGTTCAAAAGTCTTTGAAATAGCTCAAAGTTAATCACTCTTTGTATCACTTGTTCAATGATGAATGCTATCACTAGAAAAGCTTCATCAAGGTTTTTCAAATCAATTTTAAAATAATTTTAAATCCTTTAATTTACGACCACAATCTTAGGGCTAAATGTACATGACTTGTACACAAGCTTTCCCTATGATCCCCAATTTAGAATTAGGCTCATCTAGGTACAAGAACTATGCACCTTGATCCTAACTCATCATTCTAATATCTCACACACATCTAAGGTGTATCAAACACATTCAAGTCAATTTTGATGTGAGATATGGGTTTAGGTCGTCTTAAGCTAAGTTCTTATGCATTTTCTAAACAACAATTTGATTTCCATATCAAATTATATTTTTGTCCTTAAATCAAATTAATTGATTATAAATGCAAAAGATGATGACATGGCATAAAATAGTATCATAAATGAAAACATGTGTCAATGTCATGATGTCATGGCATAAAGTGTGAAACTCTAACTAAGGCATGACATATAAATAACCTAAGCATTATCATGACATTTCAAATGATACTAAATTAAATATGATGTCATGACATGACATATGACAAAAAATATATGGCAAATAACATGTAAAGGTATAGGAAATACCTACTTCTAACCTTAGTTGCCATTTTTGATAATTTTGATCATTTTGCCATAGGTTCTATATTCCTAAGAGTAATAGACCTAAAATCATATACCAAAGATTTTTGGTTAATTATGTGCCAATTAGATTGACTCTAGGAAACTCCTCAAATGTGATTGACACATCCTAATCACCTTAGGAATAATTTTTCCATTTCATTTTCAAGGCTTGATTACACCTTGAAAATTCCTAAAGTGCCACCTTTTGCCATGATTAGGTTAACTACCTATTCAAGTGAGGTTGGCATACCTTAAACTATCTAGCGTGATGGAATCACGCTCCTAGGAACCCAATACCTATTGGAGCTCATTGGGTTCACTAAATATTCACTAGGGATGACTTCCCTAGCAACCCTCCTAATGACCCTCCTAGGCTTTAAAACCTTAGTCATTTGGGACTCATCAAGATCAACCCTAGAGGTGACTCCCCTTGTGACCTTGGTGATGGTCTTCCTAGCCCTAGATTTTGTTCCATAATCGAATGGAACATTGTGATAAGTGGGCTTGACCACTTGGGACTTAGGTTTGTGACCCAAACCTTTCATGTCCTTGGACTTGGGTTTTTGACCCTTAGACCCTAGAGTTGACTTCTCTAAATTTTTAAGGGTCTTTTCTAAAGTGTCAAGTCTTGACCTCAAGACTTGATTCTCCTTTTCTAATACCTCAAGTTTTAATTTGTCATTGTTCTTTGAGGTACTCCTAGGCATATGTCTAGTAGTTTTGAGATTCCTATCTAGGTTTCCCTTAACCTTAGACGAGTTAATCCTAGGGTTGACATTTCTAGAGTTGTCCTTATTCAAGCTAACATGTTTAGCACCTAAGCACATATATTGATTCCTATAATTAACATTCTTATCATTATTAGCAATTGCAACAAAACTACTAGCATGTGTCTTATTGCAAGAATGAGACTTAAATGTTACCTTAGGGTTTGCCTTAGCTCCCCCTATTGACGTGCTCGGTTTCTTGTCCTTGTGAGGTTGTCTCCCACTCGGACATTGACTCCTATAGTGTTCCTTTCGCTTGCATTGGAAGCACACCACGTGCTCCTTGCCTTTGCGTGTCGGGACTCCGGCTTCCTTGACCTTTGGCGTCGGTGGAGTCTTCCTAACCCTCTTTGGACACTTACTCTTGTAATGCCCAAATTCCCTACACTCAAAGCACATTATGTGTAATTTGTTTGAAATTAAATGGCTTGAGTTACCTAGGGTTGAGGATGGATGTGAGCTCTCTTCTTCAACCCTTTCGGAGATAGAAGCTTCTTCTTCTTGCTCCGATCTTGAAAAGGAACTCTCCTCCTCTTCATGACTTGAAGTGGAGTTCTCCTCATGGAATTTTGCCAAGTTATTACACAACTCCTTGGCATCGTTATATCCACCTATCCTACACAAAACATCATTAGGTAAAGAAAATTCAATGATTTTCGTTACCTCATCATTGATGGTTGATTGGTGGATTTGCTCCTTAGTCCACTTTTTCTTCTCGATAGGTTTTCCTTCTTCATCCATTGGAGGAGCGAAACCTACTTGGACACAACTCCAATTCTCAAGATTAGTCATAAGAAAATATTTCATTCTTACCTTCCAAAACGCGAAGTCGTCGCGATCGTAGAAGGGCGGGATCGTGACGTCTTCTCCAAAACGATCCATTCTCTAGCTCGTGCTCTCCCGGGTGTTGATCCGACGAAGAGCGACCACACTCTGATACCACTTGTTAGGATCGTCATACTCGGCTAGAGAGGGGGGTGTGAATAGCAGACCCAAATTGCTCGTTTCTTCCTATGATTAGGGTTAGCGCAGCAGAAATAACTAAATAGAAACGCAAAAAGGAAAGATCAAACCTCAAACTCAAACTCGACGATGTAACGAGGTTCGGAGATGAAACTCCTACTCCTTGGCGTGTCCGTAAGGTGGACGAAGCCTATCAATCCATCGGTGGATGAGTCCCCGGAAAACCGGCTAATAAGAACTCCTTCTGGGTGGAGAAACCTCACCACAAACTCTTGCAACAGCAAGATCAGAGTACAAGTACAAGAAGCACAGCAAGATACAAATATAAAGATGAATGTAACAACTCTTGCTTGCCTTCTCGTCGTCGACTGAAATCTCAGATGAAGCACCAACTTCACGAATCACAGCAGCAGCTGAAACCGATCGAAGAAGTCGAGGAAGCTCACGCGAAGTTTCTAAGCGAGCTTAACAAAGCTCTAGAACAACAGAAACAATAACTTCAGAAGGTGAAGAAGATCAAGAAGAAGCGTAAGGGAGAGAAAGTGTAGTCACTGTAGGAGCCCTCAACCTCTTTTATACCGCATCCACCGCAAGAAGAAGCCGTAAGACAGAAGATGTAAGACCGCCAGAGCCAACGGATAGTTCGACCGATCAGTGGCTCGATCGGTCCAGGCACTCGATCGGTCTCGGGACCGATCAGTCAGTCCTGATCGGTCCCCGGACCGATCCCACCTCTGTAAGAGAGGTGGGCTGCCTCGATCGATCGTGAGACCGATCGACTCCGATCGCCCCGACTTATCGCTCACTCACGTAAAGTTGGCTCAACTCCTCCGATCGGTCTCGCACCGATCAAATGACTTACGTAACCCTTCGTTTGTTATCCGATCGGTCACTGCATCGATCGATACTCAGCGATCGGATCGGTCACAGACCGATCCAGTTTAGAGCTCCACCCTAAACCCTAAATGGTCCCGAGAACGAGTTACCGAGCCCTCTCTTGACCTAGTCCGGAGAACGAGCTACCGAGCCCTCTCCGACTTCGTCCGGTCCAAAGAACGAGCTACCGAGCCCTCTCTGACCACAGTCCGGAGAACAAGCTACCGAGCCCTCTCCGACTTTCCGTGCCAAGTCTCCAACTGGGTCTTCTCCCTGCCAAGTCTCCATACTCCGACTTTTCCGTGCCAAGCTCCTCGCTTGGACTTTTCACCAGATGTCTGGTCAACCTTGACCCATCCGGATTTCCCTGCTGACTTCACTCACCGGGACTTCCAAACTACCTAGCTTCACTCACTAGGTCTTTCCCGTCCTTCACTCACCAGGTCTTCCCAACTGCCTAGCTTCACTCACCAGGACTTTCTCCAACTGCCTGGCTTCACTCACCAGGACTTTCACTTTCACCTAGCTTCACTCACTAGGGTTTTCACCTGGCTTCACTCACCAGGATTTCCAATCTGCCTGCCTTCACTCACCAGGACTTTCCGAACTGTCTGGTTTCACTCACCAGGACTTTTCGAACTGCCTAACATCCCAGTTAGGACTTCCTAGTCAAGTATCCGGTCAACCTTGACCTACTTGACTCTTCTTCATCCAACCTGATCAGACCCTGATCAGTATCTCTCTGCATGGACAACTGCACCTACATTGTCCATGTCTACATGTCTTTCTGTATTGTCAAACATCGAAACCATGATCAAGGTTTACGCTTGGTCAACTAGGTCAACCTTGACCTACTGGAAATTGCACCAACAACTTTGTTCATAAGTCGTTGGTAAATTACCCCTGTATTTTTTAGTCTGAATGACATAACATTATAATAATAAGTGCCATCAGTGGTTATAAAGCTAATATTTTCTTGGTCGTCCTGGGCGAGAGACACTTGATGATAGATCTGATAGACGTCCAGCATACAAATTAACTCGCAGTCGGAAGTTGAGTCTACTACTTAGTCGATTTGTGGCAAGGGATAGAAGTCCTTAAGGGATGCTTTGTCAAGATCCCTGAAGTTGATGCAGACCCTCCATTCATTTCCTGCATTGGACACCAGGACCACGTTGGCCAACCAGCTCGGGAACTACACATCTCGAATGTAGCCGACCTCTAATAGCTTGTCCACCTCTACTAACATGGAAGGCGAGGTTGGGGACCTGCTCGGGCTCCTCTAAGTTGTGGAGGCGGAGGAGGAGCTTGGTGTTCTGGGGTGGATGCCTGGGTGGGTGTGAAGCTTGTGCCTCCTCCATGTCAATGTACTCGGTTGCCTAGCTGAGTAATGGTCGAAGTCCCTAGACAACTTTCGGATAAGGGAATGAAAGAAAAGATTGTCGGTGAGCCCCAATTAAAAGACACTCACCAAAATCTCTAGGGTGGCCGAGGGCACGTCTATGGCCACCTAGTTGAACTTCTTGATATAGACTAGCTCGGAGAGTTTCGTTAGGCCTTTTCTTGAGCGAAAAGAGGCTCAAGGGGATCTTATGGTAATGTCAGCTGCTAATGAAATGATGAAGGAAGGATTTGTAGAAATCCTTGAAACTGTGTATAGGCTCGGCTGACAGTCACTTAAACCACCTCTGTGATGAGCCCGAGAGTGTGGTGAGAAATACTCAATACTTTATGTTGTTCGTATATTGATGGAGGAGGGTGGTGTTTTCAAACTTTAGGAGGTAGTCCTTAGGATTGCCAAAGTACGATAATGTTTTGGAAGCTTATTATCTAGTAACCCTGAGAGAACGGAGTGCTAATTCGCTTAGGAGAGATGCAAGTTACTTGGGCTTTTCCTTTACGCCCCTCTTGGACAGGTGCTTCTCCAGAAGATTCTTGAGGTAGTCCTTGGCCCATGTACTCGGGTGGCATATGGAAGAGTGCCCAATGGCGCGCTATTGGTGAGTGAATCGCAGGAGATAGATGGATGGGTGGAACATAAGGAGGGTTCAAGTCGATCGCTGGGGGAATGGGTTGATATTCCATCGGGCCTCCCTCTTGAGCTCCTCTTACCCTCTGATGTGGTGTTGTCAACATAACAAGATTAGGTGGAAAAGTACCACCAATAGTTGTTTGTTGTTGTTGTTGCACTAGTTTTTAGGCCCAAGCATTGATAAACATCTCTAGCTCCTCTGGAGTCAATGTGACTGCAGTGAGTCATCTAGCTTCTTCCATCTCTGAGCTTCAGATTCAGGAAAAACTTTTCACAGACGGTGCCAAATATGATCCTGTCTGAAAGCTGGAGATAATGCGTTGGGTAGGTGCTACAACGTTGACTAGATGAAGACCTCTAGATGGGATCGAAGATGCTTGACTGGTGTGTTGAGCTCCCTACACACACCTAAACGAGCCAACAGAACGTTAGCTACCAAAAACCATGGAAGAGGTCCCTGGTGAAGACTCTCCAACGCTCAAGTCAGTGTATGCCTGGGTAGGAAGTAAAACAGTAGTAATGAACAGCAAGCGTGCTTAATGTTGTTGGTTAGTCCTAGGAAAACGTACCGGTTCCACTGTACAAAATTTTTTTGTATAAGTGTCGAACCTTTCCTTAAATAACCTATTGTGATCTTTAGAAGTTAAATTAGGAATCGCAGACGGAACTTAACATCATTGATTCCAAATTTAACTTATCTATTCTTAAAGGTTTAGATTTGAATCGCAAGCGGAACTTAACACTATTGATTCAAATCTACCTAAGTTATTAATTTCATTAAATATTAATTTCCAAAATTGGCTTCTAGGATTGCATGGCGAGGCACATGACCTTCTTGGATATGGGAGCAACCACCACCGCCTAGGCAAAGCCTTTTAAGGAAAGCTAATATTTAATTTTCTTAAATAACTCTAGGTTAACCAAAAAGAACAATCGAATCACAAATTCGAAAAAGAAGAAACACAAACTCGAAAAACTTATTCGAAAAACTAGATCTAATTGTCTCTTGTATTTAGAATTCTTACAAAGAAAATAACTAGTATGATGTGGAAGAAAATTACTAGTTATACCTTCTCTTTGTAAGCTAATGACCTCGAGATCTTCTGCCGTATTCCTCGTCTCGCCTTGGACGTCGTGTGGGCGATGATCCTCCAAGATGAAACACCTCCCAAAAGCTTCTTCCTCTTCTTCTAAAATCCGGCCACCAACACCACCAAGGAGAAGAGAGCAAAAGGGAAAAGAGAAGGGAGAGAGGGGCCGACCACCAAGAGATCACCAAGCAAAAGAATAAGAGTTGTATCTCATTAAGCCCCCTCACCCCTTCTTTTATATTACTTGCCCAAGGCAAATAAGGAAAAACTTTTTACAAAAAATAAAATCATCCAAAAGTTTTTCCTTTTTCCTTTTTAGTTTTCCTTTTCTTTCCTCTTGATTGAATCAATCATCAATTTTGATTTTGTGATGATTTTATTATTTTTAATATGGCCGGCCACTTGCTTGGGCACCAAGCAAGGTGGCCGACCACCTCATCAAGGGGAAAAAGGAAATATATTTTTTATAAAATTTTACAAGAAAAACTCTTATAAAATTTTACAAGCTCTCTTTCCTAAAGTAGGAGTTAAAAAGAAAAGTTCTAAAAATTAAAACCATGTTTTAAAATTTAAAACTTCTCTTACAAAATTTCCTTTTTTAATATGATGATAGAAAATTTTAATTTTAAAACTTATCTCCCTTTTTTTCTTAAACCATGAGGATGGTTAAAAAAGAAAGTTTTAAAATTTTTAAAACTCTGTATTAAAACATGTGGCCAAATTCAAATAAGGAAAGTCTTAAAAATTAAAATCTCTCTTTTAAAACTTATAG
This sequence comes from Zingiber officinale, assembly GCF_018446385.1. Lineage (NCBI taxonomy): Eukaryota > Viridiplantae > Streptophyta > Magnoliopsida > Zingiberales > Zingiberaceae > Zingiber > Zingiber officinale. The sequence goes on from NC_056002.1 coordinate 9,338,084, forward strand.
TTTTCTACAAAGAGAAGATTTTAAAAATTCAAAACACCCCTCTTATTTGAATTAATCTTGGTCGGCCCCTACATGCTTGGTCACCAAGCAATAGGGTCGGCCCCTATAAAGAGGATGTGGCCGGCCCTTGCTTGGTCACCAAGCATTGGACCGGCCCACTTCTTGGACACCAAGAAGAGCCTTACATTTGGATGGACTTGAGGCAATACTGAGGCTACGACAGAGACCTAGAGGAGAAATTAGTTTTGGCTTTCCGATGAGCTTGAGTATCCCGTGCTCGCCCTGAACACACAACTCAAGTTCATCGATAATAACTCATTCCACTAGAGAGTTATTACCGCACTACCGCACCAATCTCAAATTACATTATGGGCTCCTTCTTATCATGAGTGTGTTAGTCTCCCTGTATTTAAGATTACGAATGTCCACTAATTAAGTAAGTTACTGACAACTCACTTAATTAATATCTAGCTCCAAAAGTAGTACCACTCAACTTCATTGTCATGTCGGACTAAGTCCACCTGCAGGGTTTAACATGGCAATCCTTATGAGCTCCTCTTGGGGACATTCTCAACCTAGATAACTAGAACACATATTCCTTCTATAATCAACAACACATACTATAAGTAATATCATTTCCCAACTTATCGGGCATATTGATTTATCGAGCTAAACCTCACCCTTTGATAAGTCAAAGAAATAAATATTAAATAAATGTGCTTGTTATTATATTATGATTAAGAGCACACACTTCCATAATAACTAAGGTCTAGTTCTTTTACTAAGTCAGTACAAAAAGAACTTACCTAAATGGTCCTACTCAATACACTTAAAGTGTATCAGTGTAATTTATTAGTCAAGATAAACTAATACTTAATTACACTACGACTATTCTGATGGTTTGTTCCTTTCCATCTTAGTCGTGAGCAACTGTTTATAATTTATAGAGAACTGACAACATGGTCTTCTGAGTGTGACACCACACCCATGTTATCTACTATATAAATTAATTGAACAATTACATTTAATAAATAAATGCAGATATTGACCAATGTGATTCTTTTATTTCAAAAATAAATGTTTACAAAAGCTAGGCTTTTAGTATACACTCCAGCAAATGTAATGAAGTGTGCGTACCTTGTCATTGGAGAGGACCCTATGTTTATATATTACCTCTATAACTTTAACAATCATGAGATGACAGAGAATGTCGAGTGTCAGAAGTTGTTGAGCAACGGAGCATATGCATACTGGAAGGCGTATAGTTAGTCCGAGGAAACTTCCGCTACTCATGTGTGTCCTTTTTGTAACTGACGCTATTAAGGAGGCAGTTGAAGGAATATACTGTCATAATGTGTCGGCTGAGGGGAAGCATAATCGCCTTAGAGGAAGGTTCCCTGGACCTGCATCATCTTAGAGGAATATTCTTTGACAGACGGTTGTTATTCTATAACAAATTGTTAGAATTCTTTGATAATGATGTTCCCTGAGCACATCTTGGCCATGTGTTGTCTTGCCAGAGCGAATAATAAATGGAACCTTGCGTTTTATGAGTATATCTCAGCCAACCGTTGATTTGTATGGGCGAATAATAAATGGAACCTTGCGTTTTATGAGTATATCTCATTCAGGCGTTGACCTGCCTAGGTGAATAATAAATGAAACCTTATGTTTTATAAGGTTGGCCCACACTCTACACTGATATGATATATATGTGTAGTAATACTGGAGATCTGAGTGAAATACCGTCAAGTTCTTAGGATCGCTCCAATATATACTAGGAGTTTGGAGATCTGAGTAAAATACTATCCGGTTCTTAGGGTCGCTCGAATATATGCTAGGAGTCTAGGGATCTGAGTAAAGTACCGTCCGGTTCTTAGGGTCACTTGAATGTATGTTGGGTATCTAGAGATCTAAGTGAAATCATAGAATCGGGTCCCTTGAGCCCGGAAGGCCTTATGGTTGTTGTACCATAAACAGGGCTGCTCATCTTCTAGAGAATGGAAAACTAAGTCTGCAGGAACTAGACCAACCTTTCGGTTAGGCATCCTCACAATTGGGGGCTGGTCCCTAACCACCGAAGTAATATCTCAAGCCATTCAGATCCAGTCGGGAAATTGACCATACTTAGGACTGGAATGCTCGTTCCTCAGGCAGGACCGCCCATCCTTGAATTGGGGACCTTAACACTGGATGAGAGACTGAGCTTTACCCAAGGGTGGCATGTTGACTGCTACCTTTCCTTGACTTGTACTTTCACCTCACCTTGAGCCTGATGTTCTCATTTAACACCCTATATCACTCATAATGAATTAAGTTTAAGAATTGCAAGTGATATTGCGAAGCAATTTAAATCAAGGACATGAAGGTATATATGTGATTGCCTAGGCTTGGTATGATGGTAAGAGGTAGAGTGTATTTCCAAACAATTTAGGATTTAATTCTCACATACGATCCATTTACGATGATTGAACTACTAATAAAATTGAGGTGTCATGTCAAAAGCAATCGTCGTACTTTCTAGATTTACTTAATGGGATGAATATGGGGCTATATATATATATATATACTTGAAGAACTAATTGTCCAACTCTATGACACACTATCTAAAAAGGGCTAAATGAAATGCTTAAAATGAAGTCAAGAGCTTCTTGTTTGGTTGAATTAATCACGGACGTGAATTAGTGACACCCTACTAATGGTGGCGTTGATGATGGTTTCCTTGAGACAATCAAATTGTGAAGGAAATTACTATAATTTTAATGCATATTTTAATTAATAAATCTAGAGTTTATTTATTTATTGTATAGCATTTATGATAAAAGATCCTAATAGCATATATGCTTTTATTTATTTATCTTAGAACTTTCAAGGAGGTCATTGTTGGGTGCGAGGAAACTTAAGATGGTAAGGATCCATAGTAAATTGCTCATAACAAAACACTGTATAGCTAAAAATATTTAATATTTAATTCAAAATTTTAAACAAATTTTCTTTTCTAAGAATGTTTAAATATTAAAAAAATTTAAACAAATTTTCTTTTCTTTCTTAAACAATTGAAAAAAAATGAAATCATTGTTTTTTTTTCAAACAAACAGAAAAAAAAAAAGAAATGAACATAATCCGGCCAGATCCGTACGACCTCTGCCCTTTCTCAAAGTTCTGTCCTCTGCAAATCATGTCTAGGCAATAAATTGTGTGGGGAATATGTGCATTGTTCATCGTCAGTAGCTTTGTCCACTGTTTTCTCCTTTTCAAATTCCATTTATTTCTCCCCCTTCTCTTCTTCTCAATTATTATTGGCGCGTCCAGTAAAAGCAATTTATCCTTCAATTATTTGGTTCATATAACTATTAGATTGTTAAATGGTCTTGAATCATTACAAACAGCCAAGAAAGTTGGCTACTTGTCATTTTCCGATTGTGATTTTGAGATAAAGCGCGGGGAGATAGTTGGCTACTTGGCTCTAGCTAGATTACTGTCTTCTGATCTGAGGTTTAGGAGTTGATCATGTAAGGAGATGATGCTCAGATAGATAGTTATTGATGAATAGTTAATTCTCTAATCTTGAATAAAACTTCTCAATGATCTTGCACATAATCAATCGATCTAACGAAGTGTTAGTGATCAAAGATCATAGAAGGAGTTCTGACAAGGCCCTTTGACGCTCAAGTTTATACAGTTTCCTTACAAGTGGAAAAAAAGAACAGTAATGGATACGTGAATGAAGGTTTCTAATGCAGGAATTGCGTACCTCATCAACGGAGAAGACCCCTTTTTTTATATCACCTCTCATGATCTCCATGACCATGAGTTGTCATCATGCATCGGAGTTTGTTAGGTAGTTCTTCGAAAAGCTTCCGAGGAATCTTTTCTACCCACAGATATACCTCTTTTGTCGTTTATAACTAAATCTTTTTTAAAGTCATTGGAGAGATAAATGAATCGTCGATAAGAAACTAGATAAACTCCATAGAAGTTTTCAAAGGAATATTCTCGATAACTATGCGAGACTGTTAAAATATTGTCGATTGTTTGTCTGCTGCATATATTTCGACCGGCTCGTAGCGCCGACCATATTGTTTTATCATGGTACTCTGTTATGGTATCTCGGCCTGTCCATAAAACTGGACGTATTATTTGTCATTGTATCAATCTGCCTTGTCATACATTATATTCTACAAGGATCTTTTCTAATATAACGCTCATAGTGTACCAAAGCTTCATACAAGAAATATGTTAGAATTTTATTTTAGAGATAAGATGAAATTAATTAACTAAAACTTGGTCAACCTATACGCGATCGAGCTGATATGCAGAGTTTTCTAAGAATAAGTGTCTTTAAGCTCGCCCGATCTTTACCCGGCCGGACGACAAGGGAAGCCTCGTGTTCGGTCGGTCTTTATCCAGCCGATCTCATATTAAGAGTTTTATAAGGCCACACATCTCTAAGTTCGTCCGGGCTTTATTCGATTGATTGTATATTAAAGATATACATATATAAGTTTAAGTATCTCTGGGCTCACCCAGGCTTTGCCCGGTCGGATGTTCAAGAGAACTTATATATTTGTTCGGCTTTCGTCCGACCGATCGTATATTAAAGATATACATAAGGGTTAAGTGTCTCTGGGTCCGCCCGGACTTTGCCCGACCGGGTGTTCACAGAAAACTTGTATGTTCGTTCGATTTTCGTTCGGTTGATCGTATATTAAAGATATACATAAGATTAAGTTTCTCTAGGTCAGTCCGAGGTTTGATCGGTCGAGTGTTCACAGAGAACTTGCATGTTCATTCATCCTTCGTCCGACCGATCATATATTAAAGATATACATAAGGTTAAGTATCTCTGGGCTCACTCGGGCTTTACTCGACCGGGTGTTCACAGAGAATTTATATGTTCGTTCAGCCTTTGTCCGACTGATCGTATATTAAAAATATACATAAGGTTAAATATCTCTAGATCCGCTCGGACTTTGCCCGACCGGGTGTTCACAGAGAACTTGTATATTCGTTCGGCCTTCGTTCGACCGATCGTATATTAAAGATATGTCGAAGTTAAGTATTTCTGGACCCGCACGAGCTTTTCCCGGTTGGATATTCACATAGAACTTGTATGTTCATTAGACCTTCGTCCGACCGATTGTATATTAAAGATATACATAAGGTTAAGTATCTCTGAGTCCGCCTGGACTTTGCCCGACCGGGTATTCATTCGGCCTTCGTTCGACCGATCGTATATTAAATATATGGTTGAAGTTAAGTATCTCTGGACCTGCATGGGCTTTTCCCGGTTGGATATTCGCATAGAACTTGTATGTTCGTTCGATTTTCGTCCGACCGATCGTATATTAAAGATATACACAAGGTTAAGTATCTTTGAGTCCGCTTGGACTTTTCTGGCCGGGTATTCACAGAGAATTTGTATGTTCATTCGACCTTTGTCTGACCGATCGTATATTAAAGATATATATGAGGTTAAGTATCTCTGAACCTGTTTGGATTTTACTCGGATGAATGTTCATAGAGAACTGTCCGATCGTTAACTAATCGAGCATCCTACCTTTTTTATTTTTAGAGAACAATCCTAAAATTTTTATATTCAACTAAGTTCACACCCGATTTTTTTTACCCACGTTTTGTTGTAGAGTTATACGGACAAGATCTAAGAATTTTAAAGTTAGCCGATCAATACACCATTACCCGTATGGGGGGAGCTATACGATCCTCATGTCAATCAATGAACCTCGCGACTATTTAGCTGCTCAAGACAAGATGATAAAAATGCATTTATCTCGTAGATTCCAAGCAATTGAATTACTCGTATTTTTTAGAAATCTTCGGGGCAGTTTCCCCTTCTTCAGAAATTATGAAAATCTGTCCTGCGAGATTGGATACCGACGAAGTGATGGGACGCATTTCAATTAATTTCCCACCTTCCACCTCTTCTCCCTGGCAATGTATCAAAAGCAGATGCTTTGCAATTATTCCGGCCCCATTCTTCCTGGTTTATAGTCGCTCCTGTCCATTCCATCATTGTTCGTGATACAAAACTCGAAAATGCGTTAGATAGGAGCAATTTGGCGTCTTCTCTCGTCCCTTCTCCCTTCTTATTTCCTCTGCTTTTGTTCGGCTGGTCTCTCATACCAGTTCTTGGCTGTAAAAAAAATCACTTTTTGGGGCATCTTGCACGATGAGGTTGGCCAGAATTCTCCCGGCATGCTTTCTCGTCGCCATTTTGGCCACCGTCACGCTTCCGACCTCGGCGGACGGCCTTTTCAGGATCAGATTGACCAAGAGGCCGCTGGACCGGACCGACCGGCTCGCCGCCCGTCTCTCTCGTGGCGCTGAGGGGGTCGGTGCTCTGGAAACTCGTACGTACGACCGTCTGCGAGGGAGTCTCGGGCTCAAGCACGGGCCGGATGGTCCGGACGGGCCTGTGGGGCCTGACAGTGGCAACATTGTCTCCCTCAAGAACTACATGAACGCTCAGTACTTTGGCGAGATCGGCATCGGCTCTCCGTCGCAGAACTTTACGGTGATCTTTGACACAGGGAGCTCCAATTTGTGGGTGCCTTCTGCCAAGTGCTATTTCTCAGTGAGCCATCAACTTCCTAGTCTTTGTAATGCTCACTTGTTAACGTAGGAGGAGGAAATGATTTTGATTTTGGTTGAACAGGTTGCCTGCTATTTCCATCCCAAATACAAGTCAAGCCAATCTAGCACCTATCGGAAGGATGGTTAGTCCCTGTTTAGCGTTTCTTTCATTTTTCTGGTTAGTTTTGCAAGAAACTGCAAGTACTCTTTGTAAAATGTCAGTAACTACTTGAATGATAACAGGTTGCTACTCAATTCACTTTAAACCAGTCTTCTAAGCCCAAACACTTCATCATGATGGTTTCTGGCAGAAATCTGAAAACCCAGTGAAGCACCTTTTTTTATTTTTTGCGCGTTTTATCTCATACTCCTGATCTGAAGTTTGGCTTAAGTGAATGACTAATTAACTTAGTATTCTTAATTTAGCAAAAAAAAATTAGTGTTTAAGTTGTAACTTCTTGCGAATTTTGTCATCTTATAGACTGTTTGCTAATTTTGTCATCTTACAGAAAAACTTATTTGTAATTTTATCTCTCCTTTTGATATTTTTTGAAAATGGGACACCCTTAAACGATAATGAAAATAAGGGGTGTCCTTTTGATTTTTGCCTAAAATGTATCTAACCTATGGAATGTTTTTTTTATAAGTAATATGGTTCGCTAAATATTTTAAAGATTGGTTAGGAAAGAATATATATATATATATATATATATAGACTTCTAATATCTCTTCAAAATGCCTCTTGTAGTTTTACTATTATCGGGTTACCCTCAGACTTTCATAAGTATTATCGAAATGAATACTAACAATCGGGTGGGGGCAAAACAACAAAAGAACTACAAGGGCATTTTGACAATCCTTGTGAAAGTGTGAGAAATAAAATGACAATAATGAAATGAGGCTATTTTCAGAAGTAATAAAAATCATAGGGTAAGATAAAATTTTCTCAAAGAGTAGAGCTAAGTTTTCCTTTTGTAGGAACATTTTATTTTATTTTTCTATATGATAATCAAGTTATATCCTGACTTTAGTAGTGCATCATCTACATTGTACGATAATGAAGATGATGTCATTTCTTGAGGTCTGTATTAGAGTTATGATAATATTAATTTATTCCATCCATTACCCATTTTTTGGATGCTTAGTAGATAGCTTTCCTTCTCCTCCTCCTCCTCCTCATTATTTTTCTTTTTTCTTTCAGTTAACACCTAAACCAATTATTTAAAATCTTTTTTTTTCCAGGGAAGTCTGCAAGTATTCACTATGGTAGTGGATCAATATCAGGTTTCTTTAGTCAAGATCATGTCACAGTTGGTGACATTGTCATCATGGATCAGGTCTATAGTGATTAAAATTTCAATCTTGAGTTGTTATGCATTTTCTAGTAAATTTCCAATTTTGGTCTGACTGATATGTCCTCAATAATCAGATTGGTGCATAGATTCCAATCTGATCTGTTTCCATCTTCTAAAATTACAAACTCCTGCATAGAAACTGAGAATGCTGTTCTTTGCTCTTTCAGGCATTTATTGAAGCCACTAAAGAGCCGAGCACAACCTTTTTGATGGCAAAATTTGATGGAATACTAGGGCTTGGATTCCAAGAAATCTCAGTTGACAATGCAGCGCCTTTATGGTATTCATGGCATACTTAACCATGCTTTGATTATTGAGGATGGTCAAGTTTTTCTTTTGACATATTCCTTTACTTATTTCTTTCTTAACAAGTCACTCTGAAGGTTTTTCTTATGCTTTATTTATTGCTTAACAGTTGTGTTTTCTCAATCAGCTTAAGATTCTAAGATAAGTAGTATCCCATATTGTTCTGTTGGCTTTTCATATTTCTCCCTGTTGGTTTGATCTTTCCCAACTTAACTTCTACCAAGGTTATCTGGAAGGACATAAACTTTTATCCATCTTTAACTCAGAACCATGTCAATGATGTGTCAAGCTTGGTCCTTTACCCGGCTTGCATGTGGGGGTTGTGATAGTCACAGTTTTTTCAAGGGAATTGATACATATTTCACTTAAAATGCAAGTAAACAACACAAAAGGATATAGTACATGAAGTTTCATAAACATAATAGCACACGTATTACTTGAATAACAATAAAGTGAGAACAAGCTCCCAAGTGGCACAAGAATTCCAACTCTACTAGCAAATGTCTTAGATTAGCAATAGTAGTGCAATTAGAATCTCCAGCTGTAGTAGCTCTAGTAACAGCAATGCTTAGAGACCACTAGTGCAAGACCTCAGAAACAATTATAAAATATTGGCAAATGTTGCACTAAAACAAAATTAGTCATGCATTTAAAAGCAAAAGATTTTATTTTTGACCTTATTGCCCATTTGTTTCAGATACATTTGTTCATCAATAAGATTTTAATTGGTAGATGACCAAAGAAATTCTCTTATATCATTTTCGTCTACTACACTCACGTACCTAGAGAAGGCACAATTCCAAACCATAAATCTTTCTACAAAATTGAACATTAAAATACTTCAACACAAAGTTGTTATTGTTATTGTTTTCTTGTATCAAATACCAGTTTAGGTGAATGGGCAACTTGTGTATTATGACTTTTGCTTTCATGTGAACAAGAAGATGATGTCTACCAATACATTTAACACTAATCCAATGTTTGTGAAGGTTTCTTGAGTGTCACATACCTGGCCTTATGAATCACGTGCCCAGAAAATGACCAGCTAATTTTCATAAATAAACTTCAATTATGCTTTAACAGGTATAACATAGTCAATCAAAGTCTTGTAAAAGAGCCAATTTTCTCGTTCTGGTTCAACCGTGATGCAACTGAAGGAGTGGGAGGTGAAGTTGTTTTTGGAGGGACTGACCGACGGCATTACAAAGGCGAACACGCATATGTTCCTATAACTCAGAAGGGGTATTGGCAGGTTGATTCCATTTCTTTTTTAGCAAACAAATTCAGGATATAAGATTCTATCCTTTATTTAAATCCTGAATTTCAAAGTCTTTTGCAGTTTGACATGGAAGATGTCCTTCTTGGTGGTCAAACAACTGGTTGGTCATAAAGTTCTATACACTCTGTTTGTTTATTTACTTATATAGTATAGATGTGTCTATTTTTATGCCCTTTGGTTTTTTTTTTTGGATCTATTTGGGTCAGGATTCTGTTCTGGAGGTTGTTCTGCAATTGTTGATTCTGGTACTTCACTGATTGCTGGTCCAACAGTAAGTTTGTAAAGAAACCCTTTTAACAATTTCATACAAAATTTCTTGGTATCACATGTGAAATGATGTACCTTTACGAGGGTATGGCAGCCAAGTGTCTTGACTCCTGTTTTAATGCATTTGCAAATTTGACATTCATATGCCAATATTTGTTTCAATCCTGAAAAGCACTATTTCTCATGGTACTTCATATTTTGGATTTCAAAACCCCTGGATTTCAATCATGACTGTTAATCTAGAAGTTAGAAAAAGGTAGAATACATTTTACTGTCAGGTTGGCACCACTTTAGAACAAACCTTTCAGATTAGGATCCAAACATTATGCAGAAAAGGTACCAATTATTATCTTACTAGAAAATGAAATAGTTGGTTCACATAACTGAGTAAATCCATTTATTATTTGTTTATCTGAAGGTAGAGAAGCTGCAAACCTTTTTGTTTTAGTTGGCTCTCAATGCACTTGTAGTACATGAGTTCAACTTAGTTTGTGTTGGTCTTTCCTTTCTCAATTTGAAAGTCATAATCCTTTTAATATTTAGTTTTTAAATTGGTGCAGTAGTTAACATTCCCTTTAACAATTTCTCTGCAGACTGTTATTACACAAATTAACCAGAAAATTGGAGCTGATGGCGTTGTTAACCAACAGTGCAAAACAGTAGTTACACAATATGGTGAAAAGATTATGGATTTGTTGGTGAACAAGGTTCTTAAATTACCCTTCATGATTAAATCTTTAAATAATTATCAATAAATGCTGAAGAGTGAAGCCATGGTTTGTGTTATAGGAACAACCAGCAAAGATTTGTTCACAGATTGGTCTCTGTGCTTTTGATGGAAGTCAAGGGGTTAGGTCAGCAATTAGCCAAATGTTATCTGACTTTCATAATATGCTCTGACTAATTTGTTCTCATGTTGTTACTTATAAAAAATTCACTAATTTTTCTTTCATTAGTTTGCAAATCAAGAGCGTCGTTGACAAGAGAGTTGAGAAATTAGTTACTTCTTCTAGAGACAATATGTGTGCCTATTGTGAAATGGCAGTCATATGGATGCAAAATCAGCTCAAACTGAACCAGTCACTGGAGCAGATGTTGGACTATCTCAATGAGGTGAAGTTGCACATCACAATTCCTTATCTAGCTTCTTTGTTGTTGTTATAACTTTCAGAATTGGTTTCAGTTATGCGAGCGAATACCTAATCCAATGGGAGAATCAGCTGTTGACTGTGACAGTCTGTCCTCCATGCCTGTTATTTCATTCAACATCGGTGGAAGGAGTTTTGACCTCAAACCTGAACAGGTACATAATGTTCATGACCATTATCTTTTTATGCAATGATTTCGAAATCCTATAAATATAGTTCCTGCAATTAATTCAAAAATATTTCCACATCTTTCATTCAAAATTGTAGGAGATTTGTAAGATTGCAAATTGGATGATAACCAACTTTCTTGTTGTACACAATAGCCCCTGTGGCCTTTAGCATGTCCTTGATTTTCTCTTCTTATTCTCTCAAAATTCTCTCTTGTTGCAGTATATCCTTGAAGTTTCAACTGGAGATTCTAAGCAATGTATCAGTGGATTTCAGGCGATTGATGTATCTCAAGGTCCACTTTGGTACGCCACCGTTCCTATGATACCATGCGATACTAATGCTACACTGCAGCTCCTCTCTTCTAATGTAGCTTCCCATGACTGCAGGATACTTGGTGATATCTTCATGGGAGTGTATCATACTGTGTTCGATTACGGAAAACTCCAAATTGGATTTGCAGAAGCAGCTTGAGGGTAGTTTACAGACTTTCCATATATCTGCCACTAGATCATAGATATTTAAGTATGACTTTCTGCCCATCTGCGTAAGTTAGCTGGTTTGAATGTATATAGGTGTGTTTCCATTTATCTTGCTTATTGTAATATCACAGCACGCCAGTCTATGCCACCTTGCATGAATTTGGTGAGAGCTATGCTATTATTATGGATATTTTGTTCTTGAGGAATTAATGAACTAATAACTAAGAGAATGGTCTAATTAATGATACAATGCTGATACTATTGCTCATACTTCTGCATACTTAACCAAAATATATCATCACATATATTTATCAAGATTTAAAAAAAAGTACAAAATGCATAATGTTTTCCTTAGTCTCAAAGTTTAGCTAATTGTTGAGTGATTTGGAACGTGATTTCTCAAGCATTTTAAGAACTTTGATCATGGTGGGTCTCTTTGAAGGGTCTGCTTCTAGGCATTGATTTGCAATGTGAAAGACTGCCTTGGCTTCTTCAACGGAGAAGTTGCTCCCAAGGCTACTGTCCACTGCGTGCTCTTCTCTTTGGTCTTGAACAACATCTCTAACCTATTGCCACCATTGCTCATACGTTAAAGTAATAAAAAAAGAAATGAGGTAATGTCGAAGGTCATTCAAACACAAAAATCAACTGTGATATTAAACTTATTGAGAAGTAAAATAAATTTAGTGTGCAGTTTTTTAGGAGAGTTGGCATCAAAGAGTTAAACTATACAAGAGTCAAAGTGATGAGTGAAATTCTTTAGGGGAGAATGAAGATGTAACTCACGTTGGATGCAACAATGATACAGAGAGGCAAACAAGATGAGAGGTGAGCAATTGGTTTAAAATCGAATTCATCTAACAGATTTAATTAAAAATCAAATAAATTGAAATATTTTTGAATTAACTGAACCGATTGAACTTTTAAAAGAAATTAAGTCAACTATAAAACATCGATTAATTTAATTTTTATTCGAATTAATTGAGTTTCTAAAGAAAATTAATGAAAGCAAGAGAAATTTGGAGTCCAAAAGAGAACATGAGTTAGTCGTGCCATCTCGATCATGTCCCATGTTCCAACACCTGACATGGTCATGACGTGATTCAATTCGACTCAACTAAAAAAAATTTATTTATTCCGTTTAATAGAATTAGAAATTTAAAAATCAAAATCAAATTATCCGAAATCATCGATATTTTTAAAAAATGAATTTTTGAAATAATTAAACGGATTAGGTTTAACCGAATCTCCCTAGATATGATATAGAAAAATATTGAAATTATAATATTTCTCTTTCATCTCTTTTCAAGATTGTGTCCACTATATAGGCCGTGAGTCCTGTCAAAATAAGTAAAATCCCCTTGTGAAGTAAAGGACGAGGATTGAGAGCAAGGCTCTTTCTTTATTTATAAGGCTTAAAAGGTAACGACACTTTTAAGAAGGCCACTAAGAGCATTCGTATCAGTTTCTTTATTACTATATCTAAAATTTAAGATAAATGACCCACTTTATTAAATTTAGATAATCACTTTTCACTACACACTACATCAAATATCCTAAAATTTATATCATCTTTAATTTTTTATTATTTTCTTTTCTTTCTTCTATTTTTTATTATTATATTTATGGAATGAATTGAAGGAGAGAGATTGAGTGGAAGGAGAGAGATTAAAAAAAATATTATTTTATTTTTAGGGTAGAGGTTTCATTCCCTAAATTTAGAGAATTACTATTCATCAAATCTAAATTAAGGAATGAATAGGGTAACTGATGCAGAAGATTTTTAGTTAACCTATCCAAAATTTAAGGTAAAATTTTTTAATAGGGTAATTATTGTGGATGTTCTAACACCATTAATTCTAAGCATTGGAATTTTTTTTTAAAAAAAAATCATATAAAGAATATAAGAGGTTAAAAAGATTTCTCCTCCAAATGGTTGAGAAGGAAATTTAAAACTTCAAAGATGGGGTTTAAACTTGTGTCTGATTATTGTATAAGGAGGGTGTTAGCCATTGCAAACGGGAGAAATGACAAAGGACTTGAAGAAAGTAAGATGGTGGAGAAGAAGAACCTTCATTTGTTACAACACCCTTTGAATTTTTTTTATAATGATTTTTAGATTCTAAATTTGACTATGTTAAACAGCTGATTTATTGAAAACTTAGTATAAAAAATATGCGCGTGCTTTTCTTGGAGAAATGGAAGGCCTTTCAAGGATTCAAAGGTTTCCTTTGGAAAATCTACCGAAAAACATTGGTAAGTGTAAGTAAAAGATAACGAGGAAGAATTTACCCAGGTGACCAACTTCGTGCCTTCCTCTACGAATGATTCATCTGAGGGTCTTTTCCCTGTGAGCAGCTCAAGCAACACCACGCCAAAGCTATAAACATCCCCTTTCGTCGATGCTCTTCCCGTATCGAAATATTCTGAGCAAACAACGACGGCTCATCAGAGCAGTTCGACCTTCAAAAATGTTTTTGTGCCAGGATAACAAATTCCCAATTGAACTAAACCAAAGTACCAGGAGCGAGATACCCAAACGTCCCAGCAACGACCGTGGACACGTGAGTCTGATCCGCATGCATCAGCGTCGCCAGTCCGAAGTCCGAAACCCTGGCCTCCATGTTTTGGTCGAGCAGTATGTTGCTCGACTTGATGTCTCTGTGAATTATGTGAGGCAGGCAATCGTGGTGCAGGTACGATAGGCCTCTTGCAGCGCCGACAGCAATTCTGTGCCTCGTGGCCCAGTCAAGAGGACTCTGTTTGCTCAATTTGCCTGCAATCGCCACAGTTAAACTAACTCCATCAGACAGATCGAGCAAATCACATGAATTAATTACCGTGGAGAAAAGAGTCCAAGTTTCCGTTGGGCATCAGCTCGTATATGAGTAGATTAAACTGCGGCGCAATGTAGTATCCGTGGAGACAGACGATGTTCCTGTGCTTGATGTCTCCCATGGCGTCCAGCTCCCTTTCGAATCCGCTGTCGATGTCTTTGCTCCCCTTGTTTAGCCTCTTCACCGCGAAGGCGGTGTTCTCGTCGACGGTCAGACGGTAGACGGTACCGAAGCCACCGGAACCTATGATGTCCTTGTTCGACAGCTTCATCGTCTTCTTCATGAAAGCTTTTGAGCTCAGAGACTGTGTCGCAGGGGACCTGAAGATCACCATTCTTCCGCCTGTTACAGAATTTTGCTACGTTATTGAGCTCCACGCAAGGCTCCATGGCTAGTAATAGTGACATATATATTGTTTACTAACTCGAGAGAGTGTCGTCGATGATGGTACGCTTGCGCGCCCATCGTTTGTAGAGGAGAAAAGAGATGGTGATCTTCGACATCACGAATGCGAGACAGCAGATGGTAATGTAGAGTGCAATGATAGGAGAGGAAGCCATGGCCCGAGGACGAAGCTAGCAATAGGCTGGAACCTGACGATGGTGCGATAAGAACAAGGAGAAGGGGGAATTATTTTGGAGATGCATGGCACTATGGCAGTTGCTACCAAGCAATTAATTGGTGGAGGTACAAAAGTGCATTGACAAGCCTGTTGAATCATGTGAAGGCTGAACTAATTTCTTGCCACTGTTTACGTGGTGATCTCCAGAGGTGTGATCCGTGATCGGTGTGGAACAATTTGGAATATACTCAATCAAACTTCATAGGCGCTGGTTTCTTATCGATCGAGTCAGCATTAGGCTATAGAAAGCAGAGATATTCATAGAAAGAAGCTGCGATATATAGGAAAAATGATAACGATGGATAACCAACAAATGTGTCTGTTCGAAAGTCAATAAGCTTTAACTTTCTGAGTTTCCTAGACATGGAAGTATTAAATCCTGATTTCGGTGAATTAATAGATGATTTTTTAAAATGAATTGTTAACCTAAGAATAATGTGTAGATAGGTCAATCCGCTATGAGTACTTTTTAATTTATCACAGTAATGATAGAAATTTTTATAGGACTAAATCAGTGACCTTCAAAATTAATCAGAGTAAATTAATGAGACTGAACTAGCCACCTCAAATTAATCAACGTAAATTGAATAGTTGATGCCAAAAAACTTCAGCTTTCAAGTAAAATAACATAAATATGGATATGATTCCCAGTGAAAAATTAAAGAGATTACAATCAGAGAGCATGCATACAACACAATTATAGAGACAAAATTTATAAATGTTATCTTTTTCTTATCCACTTGTATAAATTCATGCCGACGGTTATAAGCTGATTTTATAGTTTATCTTATAAATTTATGCCGAATAAATGTTACACTCAGCTAATTTAACGGTCAATTATAAGTTGATTTTGTTGGTATAGTGAGTATCAGATAATCGAATCTGAGTTTTGATTATGGTAAAGGGTTCAAAGTTAAGCTATGGTGTTATCTAATAAGATTCATGGAGCTTGCAAGAAAGTCCTAAGTGGTACTTAGGCAAAAGTCCTAGCTACGGTTAGGCAGGTGGAAAACCCTAGGTCATAGGGGGTGATAACCTTATACGGAAAGTCTTGGCGGGTTGAGAGCTTCAGGCAAAAGTCCTGGGGGGTAACCTTAGGTGGAAAGTCCTGATGTCGCAAACCAGGTGGAAGATTGGACGGGTCGGGAAGCGGGCGTCCAGCAGAAAGTCCGGAGGCATCGAGCGCCGAGCAAAAGTCCAGTCGATCTGGAGGATCGCACTGGCAACAGGTAAATCTCCTGAGTGGAGTAGGTGAGGACGCGTTCCCCGTAGAGGGAACAGTAAACGTCGGGTCGACCTAGGGTTTCCAGTCGGAAACCCGAAGTCAGACCCGGACAGTCTGAAGGCTGTTAGTTTATTTGTTTATATATTCTATTGTGTTCTAACTCTGTTTTGTAGGAGACTAAAGTTTTTGTGCAGAGTTAGAAGTGACCGAGATCGGTCGACCGAACCCTGGGATCAGTCGATCGAACCCACAAGCCAGCAGATCAGATCTCCAGAGGTTGGACCGGGCTCGACCAGGGGATCGGTCGACCGAACCTTGGGATCGGTCGACCGAACCTTGGGATCGGTCGACCGAAACTGGGTTGGGTGTCGACTGGATCAGGCTAACTGGGCTGAGTCAGAGCTTATCAGTCGACCGAACCTGTTTATAGGTGGTAACCTTATACGGAAAGTCTTGGTCGAGAGCTTGGGCAAAGTCCGGGGTAACCTTAGGTCGAAAGTCCGTGTCGAACCGGTGGAAGACCGACGTCGGGAAGCCAAGGTCAGAAGTCCGGAGGCATCGAAAGGCCGAGAAAAGTCCAACGATCTCGAAGATTGCACGGCAAGTAAATCTCCGAGTGGAGTAGAGGACGCGTTCCCGTAGAGGGAACAGAAACGGGTCGACCCAGGGTTTCCGGCCGAAAACCCGAATCATCAGTCCAACCGCTGTTTGTTATATATTCTATTGTGTTCTAACTTCGCTTGCAGGAGACTAACACTTTTGTGCGAGTTGAAGTGACCGGATCGATCGACCAAACAGGATCGTATCAACCGAACCAGCCGATAAGACTCTGTCCAGTTTGACTCGACCAGGATCGGTCGATCGAACCTTGGGAT
This sequence comes from Zingiber officinale, assembly GCF_018446385.1. NCBI lineage: Eukaryota > Viridiplantae > Streptophyta > Magnoliopsida > Zingiberales > Zingiberaceae > Zingiber > Zingiber officinale. The sequence continues at coordinate 9,355,242 of NC_056002.1, forward strand.
CGGCCGACCAACCTGGGTTGGGTGTCGACTGGATCAGGCCGAGTCAGAGCTTATCGGTCGACCGAACCTGTTTATCGATCGACTGAACCTCGGATGGAGTTTGACCGGATCGAAGCAGAGCGAGAAGATCGGGCGGATCAGATAGGAGGGATTGCCTGATCGGTCGACCGAACATTGGGATCGGTCGACTGATCCGCCTCGGGTCAAACTTGATCCCGAAGCTTGGGGATCTGGATCAGACTTTGCAGAGCTATAAAAGGAGGCCTCGAGGTGCAGCTTGAAACAACAATTCGAATAGAAGAACGTGTGATATTGTATGCTGCTCCGAAAGCTTCAACTAGACTCTGCTACTCCGACAATCGACAACCACTTCATTCATCTTTGTATTTGTCGGTATAATCTTTTAAAGTTTAATACTTGTACTTATTCACTTGTAAAAGATTTTCGATATTATAGTTGTTGCCTAACGTAAACGCTCAACGAGCGTGGGCCTTGGAGTAAGAGTCGTCACAAGCTCCGAACCAAGTAAACGACTGTGTCTTCTGTGTTTGTTATTTCCTTTCTTTTCCGCTGCGTTTACACGAACGATTTCCAAAAACGACAGAGTGAAAGCCACGAGCACTATTCATCCCCCCTCTAGCGCTTTCGATCCAACAGATTTTATGATTGACCTCTCTTTATATAATATAAAGACGGACGGTAGAATATCTAGAATGAGTATAATTATCTTTTTACTATAATATATGAAAATTCATGATAAGATTTATTCGAGATTGAGTATTAAAACTACAAAAATAAATAAAATAAAAAGGAAACTCTCAAGGACGGTATAAGCCATATGAAAGAGCATACAAATGAAGATAATTGAGATGCAACATTGACGAAAAAGACAAACTATAATGGTGAATGTAAAAGATGACACGTGAAACAAATTGAGGGTTTAGGGTTCAATGTATTTGAGAGACGTGTAACCTAACAGATAATGACTTTGATAGTGGGGTCAAGTTGCGGAAGATAAGCTTTCATATGTGAGCTATGAGAGTTAAAAGATATATACATATATTATTAGAAGAGAACACTTCTCAACTTAGGTGAGACTTAGTACTTAAGGATGATCGTAATCAAAGTTTCAATTGATTTTTGTAGCTAAGTCTAATTGAATGGTGAGCTAAATTCACTACGGAGTCAATTCAATCAAATTAGTCAGTGAATAAAATAATTTTATTTATGATTAAGTCAATCTCAAATATAGTTAATTTATATGTGGTACTAATTGAGTTGATAAAATTGTGTTGCAACGACCAAATCACCTAAAGAATATAGTGGAGCAGTTTTTAAACTGATGGTGGAATTTAATCGACTCAAGTAGTCATTAGCAAACTCAGATTGAGGTAATCAAAAAACAAATGGACTGATGGTGTATCTAGTCGTCAATTAGACGATAAATTAGTAGACCAACAAGTAAAGTTTGAAGGATTTGAAAGTCATCTAAAGGGGAGGAATGTGAACTCTCAAAAGCTAATAATTAATATAGAGATTAGATATATCTTATTGAGCATTTCCTTGTAAACTTAATCTTCCTCTTTAACCTCAATTATATAAAGAGAAAGATAGTAAATTTTTAGGAGTGATATATCAATGATTTATAGACTATAAAAGAGAAACCAAGACTATGGAATAATTATTTTATTTTAATTTTTAAAAAATTCTTCTTATACTTACAATTCATAATTATCAAAATCAAAATTTTAAACATTGGAGGGATGAAAATCAAAGGTATAAATCGATGTTTCATAAAAGATGATCTGAACCATTTTGAAAAAAGAAAAAAAAACAGAATTTGATGTACAAATTAGGAGAAAATTAAAAATTACTTATGCCGGTCCAAAAGTTTGCCTTTCATCTGAAGAAGCCATTGACTCTAGCTGCCGTGATGTATGCTTACGTCCTTGGGATCGACCACATAATTAATGGAGATTGAAAAAAAGAAATCATTTAGCTGCAATGCCAAACACGTGAATGAATTTAAATATCTCTCCAAGATCAAAGGAATGCACCATACTCTTCATAATGGCCGTCGGATGGGCATGCCCCCTCATCTTTCCGTTGGTTTACACAGCGTGGTCGCAGGCCATCCAAAACCTTATCTTCAGTCAAAATCACAATGATTCGTTTAGTTGGATCCAAATAAGCAGCGTCGGTAGCCGATTCCGACGCAGGAGGAAGAGGGAGAAGAAGAAAAAGGCAAATTAGTAGTTATAATGTGGGCATCTGCTATGTCGTCGGCGGCGCCGCCGGTGCCGACGAAGACAATTCCGGGGAGCTACGGCCTGCCGGTGTTGGGCCCTCTGAAGGATCGGCTGGATTACTTCTGGTTCCAAGGCCCAGAGACCTACTTCCGGAGCCGCGTGGCGTCGCACAAAAGCACGGTGTTCCGTACCAACATGCCGCCCACCTTCCCCTTCTTTGTCGGCGTCGATCCTCGAGTAGTGGCCGTGCTCGACTGCTCCTCCTTCTCCGTCCTCTTCGACCGATCCCTCGTCGACAAGCGCAATGTTCTCGTCGGCGACTATATGCCTAGCATTAGCTTCACCGGCGACACCCGCGTCGTCGTCTACCTCGACCCCTCTGAGCCTGATCACGCCAGGGTCAAGAGCTTCTGCCTCGACATCCTCAAGCGGAGCGCCGCCACTTGGGCCTCTTCCTTCCACTCGAACTTCGACATCATGTTTGATACCCTTGAGCGCGAGATCGCCAAGGGCGGATCCGCCTCCGGCCTCGTCCCCGTCCAACAGTGCATCTTCAACTTCCTCTGCCGGAGCATCGTCGGTGCCGATCCATCAGCGTCGCCTGAGATCGGATCCAACGGTTTCGCCATGCTCGATACGTGGCTTGCTCTACAGCTGATGCCCGTCACCGCCGTCCCAAACTTCCCGCAACCGCTGCAAGAGATCCTGCTCCACTCCATCCCCTACCCCTCCTTCTTCATCAGCGGCGTCTACCGCAAGCTCTACGAGTTCGTGGAGAAGCACGGGGAGGAGGTGGTGCTACGCGCGGAAACAGAGTTTGGCATCGACAAGAAGGATGCCATCAACAACATCCTATTCGTGCTGGGGTTCAACGCCTTCGGTGGCTTCTCCATCTTCCTGCCGGCGCTGCTAACCACCGTCGGAACCGACAAGACAGGGCTGCGGGAGCGGCTGCGGGAGGAGGTGAGGAGGGTGATGCAGGGGAGGCCAGGGGAGGCGAGACCAGGTTTCGAGGCGGTGCGGGAGATGGAGCTAGTGCGGGCAACGGTGTACGAGACGCTACGTCTGAACCCGCCGGTGCCACTGCAGTACGGGCGTGCGAGGGACGACTTCACACTGAGATCACACGACGCGGCGTTCCAGGTGCGCAAGGGCGAGCTACTGTGCGGGTACCAGCCGCTGGTGATGCGGGATCCGGAGGTGTTCGAGGACCCAGAGACATTCTCGCCGGAGCGGTTCAAAGGCGCCGCAGGGAAGGAGATGCTCAAGTACCTATTCTGGTCGAACGGGCCGCAGACAGGGGCGCCGACGGCGGAGAACAAACAATGCGCCGCAAAGGACTATGTGGTGGAGACGGCGTGTCTGCTGCTGGCGAACATCTTCCTCCGCTACGACGAGTTCGTCTGCGCCGACGACGGCTTCACGGTGACAAAGCTACAGAAGGCGGCTGCCGCCGTGCCTGTAGAGTAGGGCTGTAGGGCTGTAGGGCTGTAGGGCGGGCGGATCGGATCAGGAACAGAAAACGACACACAATGGAGAGGCGTTTAATTTGCTTCGATAAAAGTTAATTGCTAGTATTTCAATTTCAGCTTTAGCCGAGGACGGCGGAATAAATTGGGTTTTCCAACAAATGATATTTTGCACTTTAAAAACAAATTGATTTATTATATACTTAAAGAATTATTTTGCACATTGTGCAAGTGCGAACAATAAGCTCCACAAATTATTTTTAAAATCTTGTGCAATTTTTTTAATGGAAAAGGACAATTTATGCCAACTCCTTTCTGATTACAAGTGGGCCTAGGGCATTTTCAATGAAAATATTAAAATTAAAGAGAGTTTTTTTTTTCATTTGCTAGGTGCCATATCATTACCCATCAAAATAAAGAATCTCACTTTTCTCTTTACTATTAAAAAAAAATCCATATAAATTTTTTATAGGTTCCTACATTCAACAATTCATATATATTTAAAAAAAACTTATTTATTTGTTAACGAGTTACTCTTATATCACCGAACTTGTTAAAAAAATATTATTAAAAATTTATAAATTTAAAAATATGAAATACAACATTAAATAATAATTATTATAAATAATTTATTATTTATAATATGCTTAAATATGCTCAATCAAGTCGGCATGAAATTAATGATGTATTTAATTATCACCAATTTCTCTAAAGATATTCTTCAAATTTTTGGATAGATCTCTAAAATATTTGTGTCGGAAGATCTTCATCATTCAACCAATTACTTACTGTATCTTTCTTATCTTCAATAATCATATTTTGTAAAATAATATACGTATACATAATATCCTTTAAATTATTCTTATATCAAAATTATCTTGGACCTCTTATCATTGCCCAACGAGATTGGAGCACTCCAAATACTCGCTCGACGTTTTTTCTTGTAGCTTCTTGTCTTTGTTTGAACATTTTTCTCTTGGAATCTTGGGGACACAAAAAGCTCTTAACGAAAGTAGTTCATCTTGTTAGATCGTTACGCAAGTGAGAGGAGGAGGAGTGAATCGCGTGGTTTTAAAAACTTGACTTTTCTTCGATTTTGAAAAACAAGCCGCGGAAAAGATGAAAAGAAATAAGAAGGACAACTAGAGCACAAGGCCTAGGTTCCTCGGGCTCAACACTTGTAATTTCTAGGATCGAGCTCAGTGTTGGACGACTTCTCAGCAGCAGTCAGGCATAGCAGTTTCGTACCAAAGTAGTAGCGCAAAGTCGGAACAGTCGGAATATCACACGATTGCGTAGAAGCTTGTAATAGAGGTGTGTTTAACTGCATGGTCGAGTAGACCTTTTAAAAGGGATGGAAGACACCTTCAACACTACTGAAGGCACTTTCAATTGCAACCTCAATCCCTTAAAAGCCGACTCTTATCGTCGACAACGCTTTCTGCCTTATCTGACCGAAGGTGCCTTCCAAGCCATCCAAGGCAATTTCCATCACCCAGCTCAAGGCGCCTTCCTTCGCATGGAAGGCGCCTCGGGTACTATTCGCCCGAGAAATTTTGTACAATTCAATCCTGCAAGTTCATGTTAGTCCAAAATAAATAATAACCTACAAAACAGAGTTAACACAATAAAAATAGTATTGATTAGATCATGTCCTCTATACCCAGATTTAGTTATGGTTTCAGTTTAGGTTTTCTAAAATGAACCTAAATTGGACTGACACCTACTGTCCCCTCAAATGGGACGCGTTTTCATTGAGTTATTCTCCTCTAGTAACTTATCTCCACTTACCAAATGTCAAGTTACCTTCTCGACATCCAATCTGACCCACCAGGTCTTTCTGCTAGAATCGCACATTCGAATTTCGCCAATCAAGAATTAAACATCCCGACCTCCTATCGGAATTGTACTTCCGGTCTTCAACCTATCGAGAATCAAACATTCTGACCTTCTACCAGAATCCCACTTCTAGACTTTGTTAATCGAGAATCGCATATCTCGACTGGACTTCCTATCTTGTGTTTGGTCCTCTTGACTCGTCAAGTTAATCAACCTTACACACTTGATAACACGGTTCGATCACAAGCACATCTAACTTTAATTCATTTATCATTTATCAAAACCTGAGTTTGATCATTGGTGTCAATTGCACTAATAATCTCCTCCTTTTAATGCAATGACAACATAGATTAAAGTTAAAAAAATATGCAAACACATATAATAAAAGAAATGAGTTTAAGAGAAAAATAAAATAGGTAAATTTTATTCTCTTGATCATTTTTAGGGTTAAGTTTTTCAGATTTTCTTTGATTTTTGTTACTTAAACCCTAACTCTTCCCATTTGACATTCATAAAAAAATATGCATATAAGTATACCAAAATATGAAAATGTAAATAAAATAACAAAATTTTCAATGGTAAAGTTTTTAATAAAGACTTGCAAGTCTATTTTAGAGTGGAGTTAGTGATAAGAAAATTTTTCAAAGTAATTTGAAAGGAATTTTTTAAATTTACAAAAGGTTTTGAAAGCTAAATTTTATAACAATTCTGTAACCCAATTTTTTAAGACAAATTTTTAAACAGTTTTCAAAAATACTTTTCAAGGTGGTATTCCAAAGAAATTTTAAAGTTTAATTTTTTCAAAGCAATTTTTGAAAAGATTTTTTCCAAAATATTTTCAAAATAATTTTCAAACAGAATAAGTTTTTAAAATATTTTAAAAGTGATTTTCAAAGTACTTTTCAAAATAATTTTCAAAGGGATAAAATAATTTTCAAAAGATATTTCAAAATATTTTTACACCACATTTGGAAAGAAACTATCAAAGAAGTTTTTAAAGTTTTTTTCAAAACGCTTTTCTTTTTAGTTTTCAAAACATACATTTGAAAAAGGTATAAGAGTATTTTTCAAAGTAAGTTTTGCAAAATATATTTTTACAAAGATTAAGCAAAGTATGATTTTCAGTACAACTTTTGAAAGTAACTGTTTGAAAGCAAATTTAAAAAAAAGTTTTTCAAACTAATTAAGTAAATTAATTTTGAAAACATTTTAAAAATATTTTTCAGAACAAAATGAAAACAATTTCGAAGTATCTATTCAAAATATTTTTCAAACAAACAAAAAATTTAAGTATGTTTAAAAATATTTTTGAAATAAGAAATTTTGAAAGTAATTTTCAAATATACTTCCCCTAAATCATAGATTTTCCTTTTAAGTTTTTGTTTAAGTTTATAGTTATAGTAAACTTGATTATAGTTTTGTTTGTGGGTTTTGTAATTTTGGTTGGATTTATGTTTTAATTTTGTAAATTTTCTTGATTGATTTAAATTATTTTGTATTTTATTTTTATAATATGAATTTTATCTTTAGGTACATAATATTAATTTTGCCTTACATTGTTAGTTAAATAAGTTTTAGGAATCCAAGTTTTAGTTAGTTTTATATTTGGGGTTAGGGTTAGAAATGATTTAAGGGTAGAGTTAGACTTATATCCGAGTCTAGATTTATTGTACACGACTTTTTAGGATCCAAGTGTCATGTTTAAATATTTGGTTCCCGAGGTAAACTTTTCCAACTGATGTTTTAGTTCTTTGACTTGACTTTTCAAGACAAAGTTTTCTTCCTCAAGTCTTGTAACTTGAGTGGAATTTCGGTCTTGAACTTGATCAATTAAAGAGATTAAGTTCAGTTGTTCCTCAAGAGTATTATTTTCCTTAAGGAAGAGTTTATTGTGTTCCTTAGTTTTTATTAATTTTTTGTTAGTTTTTGTTAATTTTTTGTTTAAGTAAGAAATTATTTTGAAAAACTTTGTAGTATAATTAACATTTACCCTATTTGGTTCGTCTGAACCGGATGCGGATCCGTTGCTCGACTTATATTCGAACTCGTCTTCTTGATCCGATTCACCTCCGATTGCCATCAGTGCGAGGTAACTTGCTTGATTTGGTTCGCCAACTTCCGATCCGTCTGAGGAGGACATGTCTCACGTCGCTTAAAGAGCCTTCTTCCACTTTGTCTTCTTTGTCTTGTTTTCATTCGGGCATTCGTATTTGAAGTGCCCCTTCTTGTTGCAACCGTAGCACATGACGTGCACCTTTGGGTTGTTGAATGTGGACTTGGACATCTTCTTCATGTCATGCTTGGAGAAGTTTCTCTTGCATCTAGTGAACATTTATTTTACCATGTTCACTAGCTGCTCTTCTTCGTCAGACTCCGAGTTGGACTCCGTCTCCGACTCGGGTTTGGCTCGGGTTCGTGCTTTGTCTTCCTTTGAAATACCTGCAAGAAAAGCGATCTCTTTCTCAACTTTTGTGGTGTTAGTTTGTTCATTCAGTTTCAATTCACAAAATAATTCATCTAGTTTTAACTTTGAAAGATTTCTTCAAACTTTATAGGCATCTACGATCGATGCCCACAGCGCGTTTCATGGAAATGAATTCAGAGCATACTTGATAATATCGCGGTTCTTGAGTTGATGTCAGATCATGTATAGGCCATTGAGGATATCCTTGATTCTCACGTGTAGTTGGCTTGCGATTTCTCCGTCCTGCATTTTGATATTAAATAAAGAATTTAATAGGAGGTCACGTTTCGTTACCCTTGAGTAGGTCGTTCCCTTGTGTAGTTCAACCAGTTTGTCCCACAATTCTTTTGCATTGTTGAATGTTTGACTCAGTTCAGCTCTTCCTTGGTCAGCCCACATTGCAGAGTGTTCAATGCCTTATTGTTAGTTTGGGCTTTCTTCTTCATCTCCGGGTTCCATTCTTCTGGGTCCAGTGGATCTTCAGATGCATTGTCCACTGGAGCAGTGTATCCTCGTAGTACAGAGAACCACTGCTAGATGTTGGTCTTCAAGTAGACCTTCATTATCTTCTTCCAATATGAAAAATTGTTTTCATTGAAGCAAGGAGGGCGAGAGCGGTATTGTGTCATTCGAGTTGGGCCATTTGAATTATCTTGCAAAAAAAATGAAAAAAAATGCCCCAAGATTAGGTCTTCGATTAGCAGAGTTTGAAGTAAAAAGAAATATTGATGACTCGAGTAATATTGCACCAACTTCGAGAAAAAACTGAACTAGAAAGAGTTATTTGAAAAAATAAATTTTACCAATTCAAATAAAATATAAAAAACTGAAATCTAAAAAAAACTAGAATAATTTCCCCCGTCTTGATTGGTGGTTGCACCAATTTAGAGCTAATAGGGCTCTGATATCACTTGTTAAATCATTACGCACGTGAGAGGGGGGTGAATCACATGGTTTTAAAAACTTGACTTTTCTTCGATTTTGAAAAACAAGTATGCAACAAAAAAGACAAAAAAAAAAAAGAAGGAAAATCAGAACACAAGCGGTTTTACTTGGTTGGGAGCCTTCGGTGACTCCCACTCCAAGGCCCAGGTCCCTCGGACCCAACACTTGTAATTTCTAGGATTGAGCTCGGTGTTGGACAGCTTCTCACTAGCAGTTGGGCACAACAACATTGTAGCTGAGCAGCAATGCAAAGTTGGAGTAGTTGGAATGTCACACAATTGAATAGAAGCTTGTAATAGAGGTGCGTTTAATTGCATGGTCGAGTAGCCCTTTTAAAGGGGATGAAAGGTGCCTTCAACATTAATCAAGGTGCCTTCAAGTA